>NC_056732.1:1254634162-1254646662 GCF_019279795.1 Protopterus annectens | reverse complement strand
GGTCTGTCTGTTGGCAGGGTTTAAAATTTATTAGGTCTTTTCAGGATCAGTTTGACAGCATCCAGTTCCTTTCAAGCCTGTTGGGAAAACAAATCAATAAGTTTGTCTGCTGGGTGGGCTAACCCAAGACATAGAAGGGCCAGAACCTAAAGCCTCCAATAATACTGATTCTTCTGGTGAGGGGTTTTGAGGAGATCAGCCACTTTTCTGTTTTAGGATTTCTAAAATATCTCCAAAGGAGATGTTATCTTGTGGTGATCTGGGGGAACCTTCTCCTTTATCAAAATTGGTATCCTTCATTAGGATTCCATGAAGGACTGAATGTGTCTCCTTTTGCATGTTCTCTTCAGATGTACCTCCTCTGTGTGATATTCAGGTGAGGTGCCAGAACAGAGGGGAACTTCCTTTACTGGAACTGGTTGGACACTTATTGGAAATGACTGTCCTTGTGAAGTAGGTCTTATCAACTCAGAGCTTGGAAGCGATGAGAGAAAAAAGATAGGATCTGAAAAGTGAGATTGAGTTTCTATTGAGAGAAAGTTCTTTCCACTACCTTGAAAGCAGATGGCCTGGAGAAACTTCAACCTTCCCTCTCAGAGCTGAAACTCCAGACAAAGGTGGGTCTCGACCTTCCTTGGATCTGAATGTCTAGGATGGAACTGGATCTGAACTATGCAGGGCTGAGGCTCCAAGGGGGAGGGTTGGAGCTGACAAAATAGGATCTGACCATAACCCCTTGGATATGATGCTGACACTTTGGCTCCGGGATGTGTACTGATCTGAAGATATTTGGCCAGAACTACTCAAGGATATAGTCAGGGTTGAAGAAGAAGCTTTCCTCAGATCTGACACTGGACATCTTGGGGATTTCAGATCCTGGGACTCTGAAACCATTGGCAGAGCTAAAAAGGAGATAGAATGGTACCGAATGTCATAGGCATACTCACGGATCCAACAAGGGAAGAAGCTAAGAGCCCCATCTGGATCTGAGCTCTGAGAAATGTTCGCATCATCCTATCCACATCTGCTTCTGATAAACTTCTGAAAGACCTAGAAGAAGTTGAGGATGGCGGTCTGGATGGTTTCTTGAGAGTGTGAAACAACTGAGCAGGTAAGGTGGGTGATATGGTTTTAATATGGAATTCTGGAGCACAACTCCTGTGAGATGTACTAGTTTTGGATCTGAGGACTTAAGATCTGAAGGTGTTGCCATAGAAGATGATGATATCATAATAGTAGCTGAAACCTTTGGATCAAAGGGTTTCTGATCTGAAGATTGAATCTTCAGATCAGACGATGTCATATTTTTAATTTTCCTTGTTTTTGCAAGAGGCTCCAATGAAGATCTTGGGGATTTCTGTGGGGACCATTTCTTATGCTCCAAGGGAGCTGACTTGCTAGATTTAGAGGGGGTTTGATTTCCAGAAGAAGAAGTAGCTGGTAGCATGCCTTTCAAAATCACCTATCCACCAAGACCCTTGGATTAAAAGTCGAGCAAATAATACATGTAGTATCCAAGGGCCCAGCACCAAGGCAGTATATGCATTCCTTGTGGCCATCTGATTTAAGGATCTTGGGCCTGTAAGAAGTGCATTTCTTAAACCCAATCGTCTTATCCAACATGATTATGTGCAGCAAAGTGTTGAGATAAAGGAAGTTTGTTTTTAAATGAAAGGGGAAAAGAAACAGTAAATAATTCAACTACCAGCAATGGTAGACTATAGAAATATGCTATTAATCAGCAAAGGTAAAATATGGAGAAAAATACAAGCAATCATATGGAGAAATTCTATTTAGAATAGTATGGACAGAAAAAGAGAACAGAATCCCCTAACAACTGTAGAAAACTCAGAGTGAGGCCAAAGATGAAGATAAAGATGAGGAGAAATCTTTCCTAGAAAAGGTAAAAGAAAAAATCTATAAAACTCACAAATTATCATTTTGAAAGTTCAAGGGAGGATCCTGCATCTGTTCATGCTGGCGGCAAACGAGATCCGAGGTAATGGGGATGGAATAGGGCATTATGGGTAGAGGGAGGAGCTCGAGAGCTGGATCCAAAGTCTGGAATATGTGGTTGAGTCAGATCCGAGGTTCCATATGTTCAGGAAGAATGAAAAGGACAATATCAGATGCACTTCTTCTGTGGCAAAGATGGAAAATTACCACTGTAGAAGAAACTGTTTTGCCTTTTATGCATAGGTTTGAATCCCACATTGTAAAAATCAGTTTTATCAGTGTATAAAGCCAAACCAAAAATGTGTCAGGTCATGAAATTTAGGGTCTATATTATTTCAGCGAATGCTTAAAATAGCGAACACTGTTTAATCTATCCAATAAAGTCGAAATCCCTAAATCCCGAACACACGGAACAGTGATTTTTTTCCCAGGGAAAAAAAATCACTGGGCTGTTTTCGGGACTTTGCCATTTCCTCCACTGTAGTGTGATCCCAGAGTTGGTATATTTAAGTGTGGGGGGCAAAGCCCCTCACTTTATTTTGTGTTTGGATTTTTTTTTTTTTTTTTTTTTTTTTTTTTTACGGATCAGCAATTTTTTTCCCTGGGAAAAAAATTGCTGTTCCGTGTGTTTGAGATTTATGGATTTTGACTTTATTGGGTCAATTAAACAGCGTTCTCTATTTTAAGCATTTGCTGAAATAATATAGACCCTATATTTATGCCTCCAGTACATGTCTGCAATGTTAAATCACCCAACACTCACAGCAGCAAACAACCCTCAAACTAATGCCAAGTGTCAGATTAACCTTTCAGTTTTCAAAATTGCTTTCCTCTCTGTTTGGCACTGTTGCTGTCCACTTAACATCATACAAATGCGGTTGGCATCATTGTTCAGGTTTGCACACTACCATTATATACGATAACAGGCATTGGCGGGAAATCATTTTTAGCTATTACTTTTCGCCTTGGTTTACATGTCTGGTAGTAGAAGGGAAGGTGCCCAATTTAGGGTGCAGATGTGGGGTGTTAAGGAGTGCAGAATCTTCAATGGACTCCTTGTAAAGCACCACAGCCAAGAGCTTTTGCAGGGGGACCATACCAGCTCCCAGTATAAGTCTGAGGCTTGGAATAGTCTGGCCAAGGCTGTCTCCAGTGTGACTGGCATTACATGCACTTGACAGCAGTTAAGGTATTACTTTAATGACCTAAAAAGGTGCAAGAGGGATACACTCAATCAGTGGCTGGAAGAGTTCAGGACTGGTAGTATCCTACAGTTGTGTAAGTATATCGATAAAGAAAATATGTAGTAGATAGAAAGCTGTATATAAAGAAAGCTGGTATGCATAATGCTCTTGTCTTATTCTGTTCTCTTTATTCCACAGCCAATGCTGAGATTACAGCAAACAGAGAGGCCCATGCTGAGCATCTAGAGAAACTGAGGGAAGCAAGGGGTATGCAGTGGCGGCTGGTGACTTCAAATCACAGGGGGGCTGCAGGAGACAACTGAATGGGTGGGGTCAAGGGGAAGGGGTGTGGTCAAGTAGAAAGGGGAGGAGCTATGCACAAAAACAACAAAAACTAACTTTAATTAAATACGCTGCCCTGGGTGGCAAACCATCATTATGAAAGTCCAATCAAGACAAAAATAAGTGTAGAAGAATAAAAATATTTCAATGCATTGGCTGCATGACAGCTTACTTAATATCTAGATGGAAACAAAAGGTTGTGAGGCATGAAAAAATAAATTACTTTTTAAATACATTACTGGAATGCCAGTCAAAATCAAGTATAAGAAAAACAAGAAGCACTCAACTCAAACCACTTCTCCTTGCACTGCAGTTCTAATTATAATATATTCAGCTTTATTAAAGTATCAAGTAACATGCTGAAAGTAGAAATCTATGTGATGCCCCCACTTGTAAAAATGTTTCTTATCCAAAAAAGACCTGCTGCCTGACAACTTGTTTCATGGGGAAAACATGATCAAAGTAAAAAATGAAAAGCAAACAAGAAACAAGCTCAAGATACATTGCTTAAAGGACTACTGTACAGGTTATGGACCACACATGATTGGCATTCTGTTTAGTTTACGGGTAAAGTCTGTAGAGATGACTGGAAGTCTCCAACAAGTGTAATGAGCTTTTTAAAATAATGGAATCCTGTCCTTTAATACCCAAGGCTTATACATCATCTAGTCAAGTATTCTCTGCATGGCAACAACAGAAAGGCTTTCAATTTTGGCAATTCTTTAACAATATGCTTATTAAAGCTTACTTGCATCTTACGATCTCAGACAAGCTTACCTTATGGTCATTAAAGCATTGCTACTTAAACACAGAGCAACAGGCACTTTGAGTAATAAGCATAAATCTGAGTAATAAGCATAAATCAACAGTACAAAAATATGACAGAAACCAGACCATTCTGCAAAATCAAGGACAGATGAAAAGCCACTGTAGTACTTATGCAGGGTGTCCTCCCCATCCAAGGTAGACAACTACTCCTTGCCTTGCTTGGACACATCCAGAGTCACTAAATAGGGGAGTGGGGTGCAACAAGTATGTCACAATTTGAAATGTCTCTGGCTGACTGTGATGGCCCTGACACATTTGTCATACCTCTCAACCTCAAGAGCAAGAAATCTGGACAAAGCCATACACAGAAGTTGGACAAAGGCCCAAAAATAAGGACAATTTTTAAATATTGCTCTAACAAACTTAGAAAGATAATAGAATAGGTCTCTTGCATTAGTATGACTTTTCTGAAGGGTATAAAATCTGAAACTCAAATGTCTGTCATTTTCTAACTTCAGTCTTTATTGATTTGTCACTAATTTGCCAAAAAACACAATTTTATAAAAAAATGGACCAAAAATGTGATGCAAAAATATAAAATAGACACACAATACAGCTGCTACCTGTCAAAGAAGGGACACTTTAATATTAGTACTGCTACCTTGAGCAGCTGACAAAATAAAAGAATCTACATACATTTCAAGTAATCTATAACTTTGATTATTACAGTTATTTCTTAATTGTAAACACTCCATGTTTTCTTCCAAAATTGCTATTTTGCGGAGGGATTATTAGGGGGAAGAGCAACATTTTGAGCCAAAAATTGGGGACAGTTGAGAGGTTGGCTATGACTAATTCTATAAAGCAATTTATTTGCACGTACCTCTCAACCTGTTAATGCAGTAAATCTGAACAAGGCTAAATATATTGGGGGCACATATAAACAGTACTAAAAATTGCTCTTGTATAAATTGAGATAGTTGATAGAACAGCTCTTACTTTAACATGCATTTTTCTGAAGGTTATGAAGTCTGAAATTTATTATTTAGTGACTTAATTCATAAATGATTTGCCAGAAAACTACAAATTTTATGAAGAACAAACCAAAAATAAGAAGCAAAAATCTATTCATTCTTTGAAAATCTGGACAGTTGGGAGGTATAGTTCAGCTGGGCCTGTCTGAGTTTGCTGCCCTTCCCCCCTGACAAAATAATGGTTGAATGGAGCCTCTGCAGCCATTCCAATGAACCATTACTTGGCTATTTCACTCCATTTACCATAAACACTAATGTGCATACTGCTTTACTTCTATGATGAGTTGGACTTCATTTGAAAGTTTTATTTTGTATTTTACAGCACAAACACTAAGTCATCTGCTAAACAAAGCAATGCAGTCTCACAATGAAAACTTAGCATTAAAACTTCTCTGCCCAAACTCACATTCATTAAAACAGCATTGAAACCCACATTCAAAGAAAATACATTTTGCCAGTGTCAGATAAAGATTAATTTTGGGCTGTTTTCAAATCATAGGCCCCTTGCATATGAAACATACATGTGCTCTTTGATACACCTTCCTCATTGTACTAAAATTATATTCCTTGTACAATACAGTACACTTGTTAGAGGGTGTTTTAAATTTGTTTTGAACATTTTTCCAGTAAGCAATGAAACAAAATGTATGCACTCATAATGGCAAAACTGCCCAGTTGAGAACATTTATCATAAAAAAAGTCTACTCAGACTTCCACAGTCCACCATTATTAGTAAATATACACAATTCTACAGTCCACCATTATCAGTAAATATGCACAATTCTACAGTCCACCTTTATCAGTAAATATGCACAATTCTACAGTCCATTATCAGTAAATATGCACAATCTCTGCAGTAAGTCACCTAAATAATTCCACATTAAAGAAATCTGTAACTAATGAAGAGGTTTCTGCTAGCAATCACCTTTATATTTCATGGTTTCATCGAAAAATAAAGTGTCTGTTGCCCCTCAGGAATAAATTGCCTATATTACATTAAAAAATGATAAGCTAGTAATAATATTGCAAGAGGAAATGGATGGCAAGCTGATAACAGACTCATAGTATCTTCACCAAGGAGAACATTCTCAGTACGGCAGCATCCACCCCTTGTGGGAGTAGAACCCACAGCCTTCTGCATCAAAAGCAAGTACATAATCTGTTGTGCTATAGTATTAACAAGGCAAAACACTAAACTTATGTTCCCCTGCAGCTCTCAGCTCCTTGTAAAATCTACTCAATACTCAACTGCATCTCAACTTCGCAGCTCAAGAAAACTGGAAAAAGCCAAAATGTATTGGGGGGGCGGGTCAAAAGCCCAAAAACCAGGGACACATTAAACATTGCTTGTATAATCTTGGAAAGTTGCTAGAATAAAATGTTGTGTTGCCACCATACATTTTACTGCCAAGGTCCCTGAGCAAAAAACAGTCAGAGTAACATACCACTACGCCACATCAGCTGCTTTGTAAAAGAGAGGAAGACTGAAACTTAAATGGCTATCATTTAGTGAATTCAGTTCTCACCATAGCTGTCAACCTCTTAGTACAAAACACCTGGACAAACCCAGTAATGAGGGAATACAGCCCTCAAACATATTCAGTTAATTCAGTTCTTGCCATAGCTGTCAACCTTAGCACAAAAACCTGGATAAAGCCAATAATGGGGGAATACAGTCCCAAAAATAGAGACAAATTTAAAATATTCATCTTATAAACTTAGAAAATTGCTAGAAAAAAAAGGTTGTGTTACTATGTATTCTGAAGAACATGAAGTCTGAAATTGAAATGCCTGTCAATTTTACTGCTGACAGGACAAAAACAATTTTCAGCAGAGACCCAAGGATTAATACTAAAGACACGTCTTTGTAAAATGACAGGGCACCAGAGCAAATCCACACAAATACAGGGTGGAGATGCAGACTCCACACAGAAGGCCCCAACCAAGAATCAAACCAGAAAACCTATAGTTGTGAGGCAACAATACTACCACTGCACCATCACATATGCAAGGAATTAAACATTCAGAAATCTGAAGTCTGAAATTCAAATGCCTGTCAATTTTATTTAACATTTGTTAATCAGGACAGTCTGGCTTGGAACAAAAAAAAAACAATTCTCAGCAGAGGCCCAGGAAGAAATAATGCAGACATGTCTTTGTAACATGGGAGGACACAAAACCAAACCCACACAAACACAGGGAGAAGATACAGCCCCCCCCCCTGACAAAGAAGGCACCCCAGTCAAGAACCAAACCCAAGAACCTATAGCTGTGAGGCATCAATGCTACAACTGCACCATCAAATTTCAAGCATTGCACTATTTAAAAACCACAGATATTATGAGGAATAGATCAGATCAAATATGAGGCAAAAATCTGCAATTTTTTTACAAATGGTGGTGGGTAGGGAATTCAGGTCTTTAACACCTGCATACAGGGTTCAAGCCTGAGGTATTCCCTACCACACCACCATGAGTCTAATCACCAGTACATCCCACCTGAGGCATTTACACACACACACACACACACACACACACACACACACACACACACACACCTGTAAATCCAGTACATAAATCAAACACACAGTCCTGTAGCAAATCCCTGTCTGTACATAAATCAAATCCAATCCCTACACATTTACAGGGTCCTGTAGTACGTCCGTAAACCCATCATATCCCGATGAGACTGCAGCCACCATACATCCAGTAAGTAATCCCGTGCAAAATCTGACCTTGACAGTTACATTTCCCTTTTCAATACAAACTGTGAAAATATTAATTTTCATGAAGCTTGAATTCACATTTAACATGGGTTTCTGTTTTAAGCAAAATAAGCCATCGGATGCACAGTTGGCATTCTTATACCACTTATCCAGGGTCCTCATGGTGTGGACTGTAAGAGGTTTAAAGCTCAAAGTACATCACTGAGTAAGAGAGAAACTGAAATAAACACTGTGAAAGCTAATTGCTTTTCCAAACCACTTCATATGTGCTGTTATTTAAAGCTATCTGCTTACTGTACTGCATAGCTGAAGACGTGCATCAATTTCCCTTTATATGTATTTTTGTGGTTCACTTTATATGTTTTGCTTATACCATCTCCTTGCAGTACAAATTTCAGCCAACCCAGCTCTCCTTTGTAAACTAATTTGTGTCATCACGGTGTCATCTACTTCTGATAGACAAATACCATCTAGAGTACCTAAATATCTGGTGTGTAGATGATCAGATATGTGGCTCCACAAAGACACACACATAACTCAAAATTCAGCCCCAGCTTCACATCAGAAAATTATGACTGGCATATGTCAGTTAGTGATAGGCAAACAGCAAGGCAAAAATAATTTTCTGAAGACCTGTGGTGCTTTGCAGATCCTTGGGTAATATCACAGAATTTTATATGTGCCTAAAACTACTTCATAAAGGTAGCCATAGGATGAATAAATGGCTGAAGGCAAAGGTAGACTATAGAAGTATGCTCCGAAGATCCAAGTCCTGCTGCTCTGCGTTTTCATTGCCTTTGCTTTGATCTACATTATTTATGATAGTCAGGCAAAAAAAAAAAAAATCCAGAGACATGACCACCCATGTCATGGCATGGCACAATCATCTGCCATCTAACTACTGGGCAAAGCTACCTTCATTCCAGCGTAGTATCCCTAGCAAACAGGATCACAAAGACCAGTCTTATCATTTTGCAATAGACTACAAGCCCTAGTGCCTGGACTTCTCTGTGTAGATGCAGCAGCCTTTACTCTTTCAAATATTTTGATTATGTGGTAGTTTCTGGCCATCCCTCCACATTCTCCAAAGGAGACCATCCCTATAACTAAAATAATAAAAAGAACATCAGTAGCAATAAAACTTTACTGACATAGAGCTTCGGCTCTCACAGACTTCTAAGGTTAAAAGTAGCATAAAGCAGCAGCTTATATAAGAAACAAGCAATTATAACTGTTTTACTTCTCATAGAGAGTGCCTGTTTTATGTTGCTTTGAAACCTAGATGGCCTTGGCAAAAGCAACTCACTGTGTAGCCATCAAAGAACACACAATCCAGGAAAATGTTTCTACTGTAAGGCCTTAAGGTCCCAAAACAAGATTGCTATGGGCTACACATGTAACTGTACAATGTTGCTTGCATTTTGACATAATTTCTTGATATGAGTGATGTAGTCTTTCAAAAGCTCTTTTATTGTGTGTAAATGGCTCACCGCAGTCTTTGATTTCTAACGGATATATATTGGCAGATGTTGCTTCTCTGATTTGCACCCCTACCTGAACCACAGCAACAGTTAAGGAGTCAGTGTACTGTTATTTCTTCCCTCTCTGACTGGTTCCTCAGATGCCTGGACAGTTAGTCACACAGGTCATTTGTGGACAGTCACATCTCTTTATCCATGCCTTGCAGCCAGTTGTGGAAAGATTGGAATAAGTGTTTATTCCTAGGTATCTCATAAAATGACAAAATATGAGTTTCAGTAGAAAGGAAGTTAATTCTCCTATCTTGTACTGGGGATAAAGTTGATGCTCAGAACACCTTATGCCCTTGTTAAAATTATGGCCTGAACTCAGTTGGAACTTCCGTATATAAGTTTTAGCAGATTCTACTGCAATATACGCTGGTAAATAAAGATATCATCAGTGAGCAAACAGCATTCAGTTTGACACAATACTACTCGCATGTATTAGAGAGATCCTCCTGAGTATCTCAGTTAAGGGATCTAGCTAGAGAGGGCATTTTTTTCAGTTCCGCCTAGCGATATCAAAATCCACAAAAAGAAAGAAAAGTACAGGACAGGAGTCTTAACTGATCTATAAAACTCTGTTCAGAGTAGCACAAAGGTCAGTGACCTAATAAAATATGATTTTCTCCCCTAAGCAGAATATCAGTCAGCAGATTTCAAAGAAAGCCTTCACAAAAGCAATCAGCTACAGATGTGTACTGTTGAAGGAATGTATTATTGAATCTGGAACACATATAAGGGAAAAAGAGTTAACATAATATTTACTTAATTCTGCACCCGTCCTTCACTCTTTCTTCTTCTTTCTTCTGCTCTTCTACAGGCGCTGTCCAAATGATAAATCCACCCAAAAAAAACGAAATAGAAATGAAATGCAAAAAAAAAAAATAAAATAAAATGATCACAACCAAACCAAAGACAGTAAATAAAGATTCAGAAGCTAAACCGAACTGAACAACTGACTGATTGATTCTCGCTCTTTTCCCAGTGCATAAAGCCCGGGAAGAGAGCGACAACCAATCAGCAGCATTTTTCCAGCAAGCACGTCATGACGTGCCTGCGGACGTTGCAGTCCGAGCCCCTTCCATATCTATGCGGTTTGTGTCTCAACCGCATAGACTTCTGGGGAGTTCTGGGCATCACAATGATGCCTTCTTTGCTCCTCCGGGCTGCAATGAAAACATTGCAGCAAGAATTAAAAAAAAAAAAAAAAACGCTGTTGCGATTGAAGCGCGCAATGCGCATGCGCGTAATTTCGAGTCGCGGACTCGAAATTTAAAGTATAAAAACAGATTTCATTTTTTTTTTTTTTACATAAAAAAAAACAAAATAAACTACTCAGCTGTCTAGCTGAGGGGGCTGCAGTCCGGCAGCCCGATGCCACGAGCCGCCCCTGGGGGTATGTATGCAGCACAATTGAAGTACTATTTTAGCTTCTAAATTTATTTCTTTTCTATACAGTTGTAACAAATAAGCATGCATATCCTAACTGTAAAAGCAAGCATGCATGCTTCAGTCTGTAGCACAAGCCACCTGTAGGAATCAAGTCTAAGACTGTAGTCAAATGTTGTATGTACAAATACTAAAAGTAACAAATACAAAGTAGTAAAATCCTTTAAAAATATTACATAAATTAATTTCTACACAAGTGGCATAAATGCTCTAATGTTAGCTTATTCTGTATAACTGGACCAAGCATATGTGCAGTGTGTTTACATTGCAAGGATTACTTTGAGCAATCATTAATTATAGTTTGTAGTTGTTGACAAAATGCTTTATGACACAGGGAGGTAGTCCAACCCCAGTGACTCAGCCTGCCCCCACCTCACTGGTTCCAGCACCAATGCCCTGCACATCTGGGACCCAACCTGGCAGTACTGCCTCTGCTGCCCCTGCACTACCTGCACCCTCAGGTAGCACTACCCTGGCAGGTGGTGCTGTGGTACCTTTTGAGAGTACTGATGGAGGTGGGGGTTTTATCACCTGGCAACGGATGTCAGGGTTGGTATGTAGGGTCATGCGTAACACCATTGGTGCATGCCTACACTGGATGGAGAAGCTGCTCTCCCTTTTGGGCCATAAGACAAGACATCAAGCCTTCCAACAGCCAGTGGAGTAAGGGGACAGTGATGACATTCCTGTGGGTGAGGACTAGATGGTCACTTTCCCCATGTTTGATGGGCATGGGCATCCGTTGTCCCAACCTATTCTGTCCCTCACCACCCCTGTGTCTTGTCTTGTTTGTCCTGTTTGTTTGCATCTGCTTATTCACCTGCCCTACTTATCTGACCCAGAAATACCTACTTCCCTTACACAACATTCCTCTCTTACTAAATTTAAAAAAATGGGCAACTATCTTTAAAAAACAACAAAAAAAAAATCATCCCATACATATCGTTGTATTTTGCACACTTCTTTTTGACACACTTGATTTGGCCCAATTAACTATACAATATGATTGCATTATTGTCACCCCTCTTTGTTGAGGTGACAGTTCAAATTCAGCCAATATTCTGTACATATTCATTTTACACTGTTGAAGAAGTAGATGACAGTGGTTCTTTCCTACCTCCCAGCTGCACATTCCTATATTGTTTTCCCTTTGTTCTTCCCACTGCTTGCCCCCCATTTCTCCACTTTCCTATCTACCCCATTATAACATATTTAATCTAGTCAAAAAAATAGAATCACACATAACACACACAAGTTAAAAAAAAGCACTGGAACCCTTCACTTTTTTGTCCGGTGTGTTTGCATGGAGTTTGGAATATCACACCACTTCCAAGTGACAGTGAACAGCTCTTCCTTGGTGTGGTTACCTCCATGCAATGCTGGTTAAACATGCTGCGCTAAGGTAACACACAGTGAATGAAGAATAAAGAATTCTTTCATTGCATTATAAATACTTATTTAAAACTATTACATACACCTGGATTTGAACCCTATATCATCTGGTCTCCAAAAGAAATGT
>NC_056732.1:1254424162-1254629162 GCF_019279795.1 Protopterus annectens | reverse complement strand
AATTTTATTATTTTTATGAATTAAATAGAACCAGGGTTTAGATTTAGTACATTTAATGTACAAGCTCGTATTGAAGGATGTATTATGAACTAATTTTGAACTTGTTTACTTTGGAGTATAGTGCTTTAAGGAACAATAAGGGGTCATGTGACCTGTGGCGCCAAAATTTGCTTAAATAAGGCTGTTTCTATTGTAAATATGGTTCTGAGGAAGTCTGTTATGTAGCAGACGAAAGCGCTTAACCACTCGTTTTGTGCTCTTTGTTACTTTTATGTACGGAATAAAGTGAAGTTTCTAATTCTTTGGTTGTCCGAGCTTTGTGGAGACGTGGTGCTGACGACATCATCGGATTACTGTTTTAGAGTTGGATCTACTACATTTTTTCCTTGTAATTGGTTGATATGATTAGAAAAACTCATAGCTGGATCTACCCATATACCCAGGCCCTTAAATGAGTCTACAGTTTCAGTCACTGTGTGCTGTATTAAATATTCACCTTTCAATTTATGTCTCCCAAATCTCATATGCTTAGTTTTTTATGTATTTATCAGTATATTATTCTCCAAATGGTCAATTTAGTCAAGTTATTTTGTAGACATGCTGTATTTGTAACACATGTAATCAGTTTACCCAATTTCAGGTGGTCTGCATGTAGACTGTAGAAATCCTCAGATGAAAAAGTTAGGTCTGAAAGATACAATCTAAACAAGTAAGGGCCTAGGACAGAGCCCTGTGGGATACCCTGACTGTAACCAAGGATTTCATCTGTCCAGTTGCTGTATGATACTTGTCGTGTTCTATTTGTAAGCCATGCAGCTATCCATCTTATCAAGTGTACATCAGTACCTAGTTGTACTAATTTATTGACCAGTGTTTTGTGTATGACCCTTAAATCTATATAAATTATGTCACAGCAGAATTTTTCATTCATAGCTGTTATTATGTTGTTATAGAACATCATGTTACAGGTGGTGATAGATCTACTTTCAACATATGCATGCTGATATATGGTTTCAAGTCCCAACCTATCCACTTCTGACAATAACATCCAATATTACCTTCTCCATTATTTTTCCACAACGTGAAAGTAGACTTAAGGGTTTATATGACTCTGGGGCTGTCCTACTCCCCTTTCCCTTAAAGAAGTTTAATAAGTTCATGTCTTCAGGGTTGAGGAATCTTCCTAAATTTATATGACTTAGTAAATAATAGATATAATGGTACAGTAAGTTCTTGCTGAAGTGTTCTCAGGTCATTGTTACTAATTCCGTCTTCTTCATGTGCTTTGTTTGGATCCAGTTTGTGCAGTTCTTTTTCAACATAATCTAATTTGTTTCCAGTATCTGGGGTTACCTGGATGTCACTAGGACAATTTATCACCTCTTTTGTGGAGCCAAACTGTTTTGCATAAGATTTTGTAAATATATCTATAATCTGTTGTGTCTGAGAATAACTTTTGGAATCTGCACACAGTTTATGAATTTGTATGTCTTTACTCCTTCCCCATTGTATGTATCTATAAAAATGTTTCCTATTGTGCTCAATATCCTTTTATAAATTTTCTTCAAATTTGTCTTGATCTTGCCTCACACTATGCTTAATCTGTTTGTCCAGCTTGTTTATTTCAGTTTCGAAAGTTGTAGTTCGACCTCTTTTCTTGATCTTGTCTCACACTATGCTTAATCTGTTTGTCCAGCTTGTTTATTTCAGTTTTGAAAGTTGTATTTCGACCTCTCTTCCATTTCTTATATTTTTGGCTCTCACCTTAATCAGATATCTTGTTCTTATGGAAATATATCCCCCTGACGTTGTGTGCCTAGATCCTGATGTTAAACTTTTTTTTTTTTTTTGCACTCAAAACAATTTCTCTTTCAAAACTTTCCACATTACATCTGCAGTTTTTCCACTGAACATCTCACTCCAGTTAGTTTTACTTGGTGACTGTTTTACTTCCATATAATATGTAATTAACCTTCTTGGATTGATTTAGATTTCAGTTTGGCAGAATTATCCAACAATAAATTGATCTTTATAACCCCATGATCACTACGCATCAATGGTGGTAAAACATGACTTGAAGTAACAGTTAATTTCTTTAGGTACACAGTCAATGTCTAGTATGTTCCGTCCTCTGGTAGTTTTTTTTACAATCTGAAGCAGTTGTTCCTGAATATACGTTGTGAATAATTTCCTTACTAACTTTGTTGAATCAATATTATTCCAGTCTGTTTCTGGTAAATTTAATTCCGCAGCTAATATTATTCTTCTGTCTGGTGTTTCATGCAAGAAATGTATGAATTACTCTAGGTCATCTGGATTTTTGACTTTGGTGGTTTATACACTCCAACAATTGTTATATGTTCCAGGGTTGTTTTTATTGTCACACTTACACAGTCTATAGTATTGGTGTTATCATTGAACATGTATTCACAGGTCTCATAACTATCTTTAATCCCTATCATAACAACTCCACCTGATTTTTATTAGAATGTCTATTACAGTAAAAACATTTATACCCTGACAGAACTGATTTCCAGTCATGGCTCTTTAACCATGTTTCACAAACAATAACAACATCAATCATGTGGGAACATAGCAACTTTTCCAATAAAAAAACTTTATTATTAATGCTCCTAGTATTACAACCATCAGAGATGCAGCAAATGTTGCTATCTGTGAACTGTTAAATTTTCGACCTGGCAAAAATCCTGCCTAGTGTTTTCTTAGTTTGTCATTGAGTCCTATTGGAGGATACGTGTTTTCTCTGTTTCTTTGACTGCCCATTAATTATAATGGCAGCATCTCATCTGATATATTGCATTTTTCCTACTCCACAGATTTCGCAGCATTGAATGGGCTAATTCCATGTCAACTGATATGTTGTGCCGACAGTACTATCCATAGAAGAGATACAGACATAAGTGGTACACCATTTGTTTTTATGTGATGCATTGCCATGCCTTGTGGTATGTGAGTAACCCCCTCCCCCAATATTTGCTCACTGCACTGGTCTTGATGAGCTATAACTTGTTTACATCACTACACTTAAAAGTTACAGTTTCATAATGGAAAATGACCTTGTCAAGTGCTTCCATCATCTAAGTAATCCCAGCTGTGGCGCTGACCACATTATTAGGGTAACAGTGATATCAAGTTTCCTAATATGTTTTGTTTCCATACTGGGTTTAATATTTTGTTTCAGGGACTGTTTTTCCCTCCCTAAAACATAAGGTTGAAAGAGAACAACTGCCACAAGTGACTGTTTGCTTTTTAAGGATTTGCAACTTTTCAGTACCTAACCTTTATGTGACTTTCTCAGTGGATAAACTATTTTAATTTATGTACATGAAAATTTGAAGCCATAACCGATGAGACTTAACAACAGATAGCACATAAATGGAGATGGTAGTACTATACAAGACTTTTACTGGTTTATAAACTGTAGGTATGCAAGACGTCCTTACATTCACCACTGCAGTATTCATTACAAATGGGGATTCCCTGCCAGTTTACCAAAGCCTACCATTGCTTTAAGGTACACTGAACATCACCTACACACTCCTTGCATAGCGTAAGGCATAAAGGTGCCATTCAGGCATACCATCCTCAGAACTTCTTTGCTGCCAGTGCAAACACTGTTTTTAACCATTGGTCTGTTACCTCTGTCTATTTTTGCCGTTTTTCTGTTTGTTGGCTTTCCAGTGATTACTCCTGTTTGCTGAAGTCCTCACTATTGCAGATAAGTACCCAGATGGGTTTTTTTGTTCTTTTTTGATTATTTTGTGCTGTATGGGGTTAATGTTATCCAGGAAGGGTTGATGCCAGTGTGGGATACTGATTCTTCATAAACACTGCAATCAAAGTGTCTTTTTTGACTAGGTGCTTACAACCATATATCCTGTTTAAATTGTCAGGAGTTTGTCCCTAAAAGTCTTTGTAGTAGGCTTTCTTCTCTTTCCTTGTATCTTGAGAATCAGTGTCTTAAGCTTCTTGCAAATGATACTATGGACTGAACTACCTGCCTTGAGGGTCAGGGAAGAATAAGAGGCATAAGGTAAGACCGGAATATTCCACTTTCCATCCTCTCTGCCAGGAGTTTCTCCTGAGGTTATTATGAACCCAGAGGCTTGCTTAGTTGTTTTGTCAGATTCCTTTACAGCATCTGGGTGGGAGGCCAGTGAGGATCTGGCAGGCAGCATGTCCAACGAGGCTTTGCAAGCATCAGTTTCGGGCGTTCAGGGGAAACCATGGTTGACTGTTTCTGAGAGGTCTAGAGAGGTTCTACAGAAAGAGATGTTCCTACTACAGTTGTGGAATGCCATCCTGAGTCTGGTCCTTCTCAGGTTTCTAAGATGGATGTCCCCTTAAAAAAGAAACAGAAAACTAATCATGTTTCTTCTGCTCCTAGGGATACACAAAGTGAGTGACAGACCTTTACTCAGGGGTTGTTTAGTGCTTTGCTGTTGTTAAGGCCTCCTCAAGGGGTTTCGGTTTCTGCTCTTCCTTGGTCCTCTTCTTCCCCTAAAAGGCCCAGGGTATTGAATTCTTCTGAGGAAGAGGTGGATTCTGATGATGAATCCCTTGCTTATTGTCAAAGGAAAAAACTTCAAAGACCAATTCACGTGAGGTTCAAGCAAGGCACCCTTTATTAACTTGCAGCAAGGAGACAAAGCATGCAGGCAGAATGATTTGTCTGAACATTAATGATTAGTATGGTACTTTTATACAGTTCTTTCCATGTCACACAGAAATGTTACTATTCTATTGACATAGTTAGACACAGATTTCTGTATTGTTCTACAGAAAATGTTACTAGACTAATTGCTGACTAGTTGAGAATAACTGCTGATTTACAAAATATTTGAGGAAAAACAACCTGGCCTTGGGGCTTATTTTAGCCCACCACAAACTTTCTATTATTCAATTGTGCAGTTCTAATATATGTGTTACATTTTGCCTAGATTCAAGGTACATTTCTAGCTTAGGTACAAGTAATGCTGACTACGGTTTAAACTTTCAAGCATCCTTTGTTTTCATTATCAATAGCTTTTAGCAGCTGTGTACTTTCTCATGGTATAAGCAGAAAATCAATAACTCTTTGTTAAGTCTCATGACACTAGTAGAAATGAAACACTTATTATTATTTTCATGACATTAGCAGAAATCAAATGCTCTCTGTTATGTTTCTAATAGCTATGCATATTCATGCAGTGTGAACAGAATAAATGTATTAACCCTTTTAAACCTTGAATGCACTAAGCATGCATATTACTAATACATATTTTTCTAACACTTATTCTATCCACATTCCTTCTCCTTTAGACTATGGGTCTGAGGAGGAGGACTGTCATACTCTAGATAATTATTCTGAGGAAATTTGCTTTTGGGACACTATCTCTAGGATGATGAAATATTTTAAGTGGGACTGTGCCCAGGTTTTAGATATCCATAAGAGGTACTATGAGTTTCTGCAGATGGAATCTCCTAAACCTGCAGCCATTTTTTCTGTCTTGGCTGCTTTATTGGATATTTTTTCCAATGCCTCTAAAGCACCAGATTCTCTGCCCCCTGCTCCCAAGAAGTCTGATAGGTTTTATAGGGTGCCTGAGGATTGTTCCTTTTTGTGTAAATGCCCTATTGCTGACCCCTCTGTAGTGTCCGTAGCCTCTGATAAGCCATCTCAATTGTTTCGTTCGTCCAAGTTACTGCCTTCTGACAAGGACAGTAGAACCATGGATAGGTTGTGTAAGAAGGTTTATACTTCGGCTACCCTAGCTTTTAAGGCTATTAATTATCAGACCCCTATCTTTAGGTATGTCTTGACTCTTCTTTCTCAGGCTTGTCAACTGTTTTTTGATCTTCCAGACTCTGAGAGTAAATCTTCTGCACTTTCCTTGCTAGGGACTTTCTCTCAGGTAGTTTGTCATTCTATCAGATGTAGTTATGATGCAGCAGATGCCTCTTCTAGGGCTGCTGCTTTTGGTTCAGTTCTGAGGAGGTATTCTTGGCTTAGACTTCAACCTTTACCCGATGATATTAAGGCTAAGTTGATAGATGCTCCTCTGAATAATAAACCTTTGTTTGGAAAAGCAGCTGATGGTTTATTTGAGTCTCTTCAGGACATGTGGAAGGCTTTACAGGAGCTTAAACATGTCTTCATGGCATCCTGTGTAGAACTGGTTCATTGACTTACGCCAGTTACCTGCCAATAAATGGTCCAGCTACACCCTCCCCCCAGTCCTGAATATGAAAAAACAGGTACTGGAAAATGAATGATTGTACAACATATATCATTTTTATAAATGTTTGTGCATATGTGTCTTAATTATGACCACAGAGACTCCCCATACTCCGGAATAGACTGCCCATACATGTCAAGCTGAGCGTCTCTTTGGCCGTCTTCAAACGGAACCTTGACGATTGGAAGGAGATAGGAAATTCACCCTGTGGATCACATCAGTCACCCTGCTATACAGGGCACCAGGGAAGTAAATATTCTGGGAAGAAATAGCCAGGGAATTTTTATGGCTAGGCTTGTATAGGCCCTAGGGTCGATAGCCTAGTACCAACCTATGAAACTATAAACGTACTATATACATAACTATTTATGTATTGATATATATATATATATATATATATATATATATATATATATATATATATATATATGTATACTTTCACATTTGTATTTCATTCATGTTTTCAGATACCCACTTTGTTTCATTCAGGATCCCTGTCTGTCTGTATTTTACTGCTGTACAAGTTATTCTTAATATTTCCATGTTTTACTTTAGCACATAGACAGTAACTTTATTTTCCCCTAGTGACAATGTTCTTCACTAATTTTCACTGTAGACTGATTGATGGGTTGTATCCACTCAGGTAGTACATCAGCATTTGATTTGTTGCAGTATCATCTTTTGGCCACCTGCTCTCTGATTGGAGAGTACTCGGCAGAAACAGCAGTTACACCCCTTCTTCTGGCAATTGCTTGATTTGTAGTCCACGTTGTTCAGACAAAATGTGCAAAGGTTAAAAGGCTAACTTCTCTGACTGGAAACAAATGTGGGTGAACCTAGCTGTGTTTATATTGAAATAACTTTAAAGATGGACAAGGATAGAATCATGCTGAGGTTGTGTTAGTTAGCACAAAATATATGCAGATGGGGTTGTGCTTTGTTTTATAGGTGTGTATCTTTGAAATGGTTGTGCATTGGAAGTAGTTAAATGTTAGATTACTTTACTTTAAAAATGCACGTTAATAAGGTGGTGAGCACAGAAGATATTTTATATGGCAATATTTAATTATATATATGTAAAGGAATACTTCAGAAGACTAAAGATAATGTTGAAAACAGCCTTGGCATCTAGGAATGAAGTCCAAGCTATAAATCCATTTGATATCCTTGTTTTAACTTAACAGCTTTGGTGTGATTGAGTACTTTTTGAAGATTGTCAATAATTTGGACATTGCAATAAGAAAAATACCTCACGCTTATCAAATGATATATAAAAGTCTGTGCATACCAGTATTAGTAGACAAGCATAATACACTTTTAAAGCATGAGTAAAACTTGTGTTAAGATGACCTACCTTTTTGCTTAGTTTAGCAGAAGCATTTCTGAATAAAGCAGAAATTCAAATCATAGGCAAATACTAGACTAGCCACCCTTGTGGGTCATTTTAACCATAGCCAATTTCCTTTTGGTGCTCAAACTAAGCTATCCCATTGGTGTTTGATTGTATTCATCCATCCCATGGTTGATTAATTCTAGATTACCTTTAGTGAGAATAACTGAGATCATACCAAAGATAATTTGAGGGGACTCATAAATGGGATAAAGCACTTATGAGCTGTCTGTACCCTTTAGTAGTACAGTGGTTACTCCGGGATAAATGTTCTGTTTCTCATCCATAGATCCTAGTTGCTCTTGAAGTTGGACAGGGATGAGCTTTGTTTTATGTGGGTGGGGAGACCATTCCAGAGCAACATTATCTTCTGTGAGATATACCTGTTCCTCCAAACCAATCGGTGATGTCGCAGAAGAGGTTTAGATCCTTAGGCCAAGTATTCCTGATGGGTTTTGACTTGCCGATGTGCAGTAAATCCATCAGTGTTTTGGTTGGAGAATACCTTGTTTGTCAGGCACAGATCACCTCTTACTATACTCTGTATCCTACAAAATGCTGACAGGATTTTAAGTAGTTCCATGCAGGACATATTGTTTAGGTCTTGTATCCTTTTTAGTAGGGTATCTCTGTGGGCATTTTATTTGTTACATACATGTTGACAGATACATGCCAAATGGGGCATTATATCTGACTGGCCTAATGAGGGCTGAATAAAGTGGGACAGTAATATCCACAGATCTATACACAGTCTCTTTGTATATAAGCTGCACAATATAAAACCACTTTCTTACAACAGTTAACAAATGTTGGTCGAAAGTTAGGTTGCTGTCCACATAAATTCCCAAATCCCAAACAAGTGGGTCAAGTCTTAGGGGTGCATTTTCAATGTGGTAGTTCCAAGTGGTAAGGGGTAGATGCCCAAAATGCATTATTGTATCATTTGTGATGTCATCTAGTTTCAGTCTATGATTTTGGTACCAGTTATTTGTTTGTAACTGCTCTTAGCTTGCTGTCATCTGTAAATGTAGTCAATCAGAGCCCTTTGGTATTGTTTTTTTTTTTTTTTACTTCAGGGAAATAGATGCCAAACAGGAGACATCCCAGCACAGAACCTTGGGGCCTTCACTAGTAACTGATCTCTTTGTGGAGGTAACATGCCCTATTTTAATGTCCTGATTAGTTCCATGATATTTTTTTCCACAGCTTTGCATATGAGACTGGTCAGAATTTTTAATTATAACTGATTTTAATCAGATCAGAAGTAGATAAAAATAAGGCAGCAACTATAAGTGCAAAATTGAAACCAAAAGATGAAAAGCTAATAATGGCAGCCCCCTGACAGCGGACTGTGTACACATTGGTTTACAAAGCCCAATGAAAAAGTGGGGTAATAGGACAAATGCAGGTTCTGTAAAACATAACTGGAAAGAGTTGTACAAAGCCCCCCCCCCGGGTGTGATATACTTTTTTGGCTGAGAGTGTGTGCACTGAAAGGCACAAGAATGTGGCAAGACTGTTACACTGGGGACTGCACAAACACTGCAATATAGAAGTAGCTGAGAAGCATTGGAAACTTGAGCCACAAAGCATTATTGACAATGAAGTCTGGAACACAGAGGATTACACATTACCAATAGTTCAAAACATAGATGCAAGAAAAACAGTTGTAGTCGTCAAAAGAAAAAGACAAAAGTAACATTGATCATTTAAAATTGCTGAACACATTGATAGTGTCTTGCATACTGGGAAACATGGTGTTAAAATAACAGGTTTTGCAAGCAGAATTGAGAGCAGTGTGGAAGAAAGAAACCCGGAGAGTTACAGGAGTATGGAGAGTAACAGCAGGAATAATAAAGGATTTACAATTGTAATAAAATGCGGTACCAGTACACATAAACCCATATGAACTGCAAAAGGAGGCAATTCAGGGCACATTGCAGGTGCTGAGAAGAGCACTCTGAGCTAACATCAAAGGCTGAAGCAGTACTGATTTTTATGAAGCTTTAGAAATTAAACCAACAGAATCAATATCTATAAAATGAGTTTGTTTCTAGTAAAAGAAATTGGAAGAGAAATTGTGTGTGTGTGTGTGTGGGGGGGGGGGGGTGAGAATTTCCTCCCACATTTGTTTTAAAGAAACAAGGAAAATCCTGTAGTTGTGTAAATGGCAGACATAGAAGAAATATAATGTTTCACAATAAATAATGCAAACCAGAAAAAATGGTAGCTTGGGCAGTAATCAGTACTGATTAAGCCTTGTTTATGAGGGGTGGGCCTGTATTTGAGTTAGGGAGCGATAGTTTCCAAGTCTCAAGGATGTTTTGATTTTAATTTAAATGTGCTTTTTAATTGCTTTAAGTCATAATGCATAGGCTGCCCCTAACAGTTTTGTGACAAGTGCAGTATTAGTTCACGCAGTGCTCTAAAAGTAATACAACACTGTACTTGTTGCTGTCTCAGTTTACAGTTTAAGTAAAAGTCGCGATAAAGTAAGTCCACTGAGGAATATGATCTAATAACTGAAATTTCCTAATAGAAAAAACATATTGCATGAGGGTTTGAGACTGATCTGCAGTTCAGTAAAATGTGCTTCAGGACAGTAGTTTTATTAGTGTATAAATGTCACTTAACAGAGGTTATTGTACTTGAGGTGCATAGTTTTACTGCTGTTTCAAAGTATTATTATTCATCATATACTAGGAATAAGGAATTTATTGTAAAAGACCTTGGAAATAGTGTAGATTCAGTTTTTGGACAGCTGAAGGTTTCCTGGGGCTCGATTCCAAAAGGAATCGGGGCACACTTGCATTGACAGCAACTCTTTTGGAATCTGGCCCTTTGCCGTCTTCATTCAAAGCCTCATTCCCATAGTTTGAAAATATGGAACAGATGAAGATTTGGATAAAACTGACATTTTTTATGTAGCTTGGACTTGTTCCTCACTTTTCTAAAAAGATGATATAATTTTCTGCTTCAATGTTATTAACAAGTAGTGCATGAGGAAGATTTAATATTGTAGGTTCATTGGTTCATAGAAGATTACTAGGCTAATGGCTTAAGAGTCCTTACAAGCCTAGCCAATGTAACCTGATTTTACCCAGTATATGGCCTCTAGGAGCAAGAGTATGGCATAGATTTGAGCCGGTGACTTCAGTATCTTACAAATTTCCCCTATCCATAAAGGACATAGGCACGTCCCTAGCTGTGAATTTGGAATTCCACATCCATTGATCCAAACTGCGGTTGAAGAGAGCCAGGGAAGGGCTTTGCTTAGTGTGACTAGGAAGCCTGTTCCAAAGAAGGAGCAGTCTCTGTGACAAGTATATGTTTCTGCAACATGTTTAGAGTCACTAACTGAATTTAGATCCTTAGATTGGGTGACCCTTGTGTTGTTTGACTTACAGATGTATAGCAGTGCCATCAGGGCAGGATTTGTGAGTGCCTTGTAGGTCAGGCATAGGTCACCCCTTAAGAGTCGGTAGGAGACAAAATAAAGGGATAGGGCTTTTAGTCTATCCATACAGGACAAGGTGTTTATGCCCTGTATTATTCTTTGTGAAGAACCTCTGAGGTCATTCCAGCTGCTGTAAGTGCCTAGTCAGGTCCATGCCAAGTAGTGCATTGTACTCAGTTATTGGTCTAATGAGGGCTGAGTACAGCAAGACTGTAATTTCCTTGGATCTGGGTGCCATACCTTTACTTATAAGTTGTGCCACATAGGACCTCCTCATTACTGTGGACAGCTGGTGGTCAAAGTTCAGGCTACGATCTATCTGTGTACCTAGATCTCCCACCTCAGAGTCTACTCTTATGGGTGAGCTATTGATGTTGTTGGTGAGGTCAAGGTAGGCGGTATGTACTGCTTTACTTTCATACATGTCCTTAGCGACTTTCTGAAAGAAAGCTAACAGATTCAGTAGGCATGACTAGACCTTGACAAAGCCGATTTGGGTGGGGTCCAGTGTTTGGAGGTTTCCTGTGTCATTATTTATCAGATTCAAGATTATTTTTTTTGTGGCCTTACATATAACACTAGGCAAACTTATGGGTAGGTAATTTCCCGGATTAGTAAATGGTTCCCTTTATTCAGAGGGATGACTGTTGTTATCTTCCACTCTGTTGGGACAAAGCTGGTCTGCAGGTTGTGGTTAAATAGAGATCCTAATGGGCCTGATAAGTCTTGATTTAAGCAGAGGCAGCCTGGTGTATCATCAGGCACCATTGAAACCATGTTTGTGGCATTGGAGAGCTCAGTGACAACCTGTTTGGTGATAATTGATGGTGGAATGGTGAAAGTTTTTTCTTGGGGGAGAACTGGAGATGAGCTGAAGTTGTTTGCCAGCAGACTTGTTTTATCTTCTGGCTGAGTATAGGTGATGCCATCTACAACTAATTCTGCACATTGTTGGGTGTTGCCCTTAAGACTGTGGACATAACAGAAAAATGCTTTAAGGCTATCCTTGGCTATTTTTATCTCAATCTGCTTTCAGAGACTTGCCTAGTTTCCTGATTCACTTGTTTAGACTAATGAGGACTCTTTGCTCTGTTGTACACATTCCTTCTTACTTCTCAACAGAATTTTCTTTCTTTTGTTGTACAACCTGTTAATAGGAGGGGTTCACCAGGATAACTTGTTTTTTGCAGTTTGACCTGGTTTTAATTCAGTCTGGCACTGCTGTTTCTGTGCAACTGTTTATATGGTTATACAGGGCTTTATATGTGGCTCTGCATAGGTTTCTGTATTTTCTGGATTGGGGGAGCTTGAAAACTAGCTATGTATTCTCCTAATAGGGGTCATTTACCTTTAGAGAAGTTCTTGGGGTTAGGTGGGGGGGACTAGTTTTAGCTTTATTTCAAGGGGGACCACTTTGTGATCTGATCTTTCCAGGACATCACACTAGGTGGTGTGCACCACTCTCCCATATTTTCTGAGTACCAGATCTAGGTTATTTGTTCCTCTAGTGGGAGTGCAGACTAGCTACTCCAGAGCATTTGAATTTGCAAAATCAAGAAATCTTTGTGCATTCATGTTAGTGGTCATGTATGCCTCCCAATTAATAACAGGGTAGTTAAAATCACCCACGAGTATGGTGAGGGATTGTAGTATCAGGTAAGATCTATGGGTTTCCTGGTTCACAGTGAGGGACTTGTAGTTAGCAATACTATGGTAATGGATTTTTCCCATGGTTAGTTGGACATGGAGTAACTCAAGCATGTCATATTGTTTGATCAGCCTTGAGGTGTGCTTATCCTTCATGTAGATAGATAGACCTCTGCCCTTTGCTCTTTTATGTTCAGTGGATGGTCATAATGTATGAAAGTAATTATAACCATGCATTGCTGGAGTGATTTCTGTGGCTTTGAACCATGTTTCAGTAACTGCACAGATATCGGCATTCTCCAGGGTGAGGAGAGTTTCCATGGTGTGCAGTTTCTTATTGAGACTTCTAGTATTGAGCAGTAATGCCTTTAGCTTGTCCTGAGTAGCTTTTGTTATGTTGGAAGGTTTGTCTGTTTAGCAATGCTAAACGAAAGGAAATATGGGGTGGATAAAGTTTTGGCTGATTATATGAAAGCCTAGAGGTGACAGGTGAAGCCGATCCCTGGCAAAGCGTTGTGGCCTGTCAACCATGTTCTCGCAGGCTGACAGGTATTGGACCCCGAATGACACCAGCAGCTAAGTCCATTGCTATAGTTGATCATTTTCTGCTGGCATTGTGGCATCATCCTTGGAAACAGCAAAATGCTTCTCAGTGCTAGGCTCATACCTGCCTGTGACACATATTCAGAGATCTCAGTCATGTCTCTCTTAATATAGTTCAGGGAGGTACATCTCGGGTCGTTCACATCCGTATGGAATATTGATACTTGAGTAAGTGATCTGAGTGCTTTCATGATCTGGTGAATCCAGTCCCCTGACAGGCAGTTAACTGTAACATTCCCCTTTATCTAAACAGTTAAGAGGGATGTCAATGTTTTTCACAAAGGAGTCTCCTATGACTAGAATATTGGGCTATGGAGTGTTTCACCTTATGGGCTTGGTAGTTGAGACACAATCAGATGTGGCTTTGTGATGGGAATTGTCTTGTGTGTATGTGTATTTTCTGAAGACTATGGGAATTGTCTTGTGTGTATGTGTATTTTCTGAAGACTGTGCCTGAGAGGCCTTTGAATTTTGAATAAGTTGCACATGGGCACCTTCGCATATATGGATCCTTATGTGTGGCCCTTTGTGGATGTGGTGAGTAATGTGTGTGAGTCACTAACAACCAGTTTGTTGATTTTTATATCTATATCTGAGAGTCTAGCCTCCTGTGTCAGTGTATAACTACCTGTCTCACGTACTATATTTGTTTGAGAATTAAATGGTTGTCAGTGTACATAAGGTAATTGTTACATTGGCTCAGGATGCCCATGTCCACCAAGCTGGATGTAGAGCTACCAGGAAAGTGCCCATCCATGGTTGTAGGTCCTATTGTGTACTTGCAAGGGATAGGAGTGGAGAGTGTCTGTAACCAGATGAGGGAAGGCTGCTTAACTGAGGTAATCTGCAGCTAACCTAACCAGTGATGTTGCCCAGAGCCCAAACCAGATGCTGTCTGAGCCGTAATAGTCCTGGGTGATATAAGGTAAGGTTGACCTAAATAGTCCTAACTGCATGCATAAATGCTGCTCACCATGCAAACTAGTTGCCCCATAAGTAATGCAGGACTGAGGTAAAGTTCTAAAGTGGTTTTTGTAGGGAAATGTCAACTTCTGGTTATTTACATGTATACAAGGCACCACTGTGTGAAGAGCAGCTTCTCACAAACATGAGACTGAATTCCAAAAACAAATTTCCTTCATATTTTAGAAAGCAGTACTATTTAGTAGACTAAAACATTGCTGAATTTGTGGTATAAGTCAAATATTTTTTAAACTTTTGTTGTGTTTATGCAATTCTCTCCTAAAATGTATTACATAGGGCATATGTATATTCCCTCGTACAGTTTGATCTTGGAGACTTACTCAAGTCTTTGTCCCTCAAAAGTACAGAAGGTTAGACTGTAGCTTGTTTACTCATAAGTTCACAAGATTTTTTTTCATTTTCAAAGGCCTCTTTATATATTATTTTTGTGTGTCTGAGACAGAACACTCCAGTCTTTCAGATGTTGCATATTCATGTGAAGTATAGGTTCATAGGTATGTATTAGGCTAATGGCCCTGGAGCCTTTACAAGCCTAGCCCATAGATATGCCCTGGCAACGTGCCACCCAAAGTTAGTTTGGAGTGCCTCTGTATTGTGTTGTAAGGTTAGATAATGAGTTCTATGAGTTGCAAAGAACCAAGTCCCAAAATACAGTTACGTAATTTTTTATTGCAAAACATTTCAAGTACCACATGTACTACACCCTATGCATCTTATATTTATCTTTTTATGCTTTAATTTTTTTTAGATTTAATTATTTCTTCCTATTCATTTTGGCAGAATGTAGTAGCTCTTTGTTTAAGTTGCCCGTTGACCAGGGTTTTACATGTTTATAAAGGAGTGTACTCACTGGTAGTTTCTCTTCTAACTGTGAGATGCTAGTTGAGATTAATTTTAATATGTCAAGATTTTTGGCTTTGGTTTAGTACTATAGTGAAGACTTCTGTTGAGGCATGCTGGCTTTATAGTTTTTATGTATTTAAATAAGTGTTTAAAATTGGATTTGTTTTGGCAGCAGTGCTGCTTTATGATTGACTGGCTGCAGCTTACTATAAATACACACTGAGACATTGACACATTCAAATGAAATGCAGGTTGATTTCCATAAGATGCTTGGCATACTATATCCATCTAATTCCTGGCTTTTGTATGAGACAAGATGGTGCAGTTTCATTCTAGAAGCAGAAAGGATAAGAATATAGATTAGTTTAGGCAATAGTAAGCTGTGCTTAATCTGTTTGCAAACGTGGTTAGCTCTTATCTGGCACATTCCATACAAGACTGTCCAAAAGATCTTGTGCATTCCCTGTTGCCTGGCAAATGGAATTTTCTGGTGTTGTGTCCTTTTCATTTCCTCTTTCCCCATCTTATGCATGTTATCTTAGCACAAGTCTCCTATCAGCTTGAACAGCATTTCACCAGTCTTTAGTGTATCAGAACAAAGTGTTTTTGTAAAATACATGCAGTTGCATATCCAGTGTTGCTTGCTATTAACAGAAAGCTAATTGTATTTACAACAGGTATCTGTTACATAGTCACATGAAATAATAACCCATTCAGAGATATCTATAAAAAATGTCAATGCACTAGTATTAAATAAACGTATCTGCTGCCTATCCAAAAACCAGATATCGTATCAAAATGCTATTTCAAATATCAGATGTTTTGGAGTAAATCTTTTTTCTTTATGAATATAAATTTTCAAATATTTTAAAATATCAGATATCTTGTCATACACCTGTATTGCAGTGCATAGCAGTCACAAGAGAGGATGGGCATCCCACAAAGAATCCACTTCATCGCACCTAGTAATATGAAAGTCATAATTCATTCTTTATATCCTTTAGCAGCTGTGCACATGGTAAAATCCTCTTTATATAAAAAAAAAAAAAAAAACACTATCAGAATATAATTTTCCTTCTCCCATGTGCATACCTCCAGCTGAGCATCAGATGCCCGTCTATCTCATTTTTTCCTTGAGTGTCCACAGTACTATCCCCCACGATTGGTGGCTGCACCAGTGGTGGGCTGTGTAGAGGAAGTAGAGCAAAGCAGCTTGTAACATCACTTAGACAATGGACTTATTGTACATCAGTACCTTGATGGGAAAATGAGCATTCTCCAGCAGGGTATTAGTGTACAAGTAATGCCTGCTGAAAAATGAGTCCGCCACTTCACGGCAGCATATCAAGCTGCCGTGGAGCTTAGACTGAGAAAACAGAATGGCAGCCATTATTTTATGCTCAGTAAACAGTGCTTTTGCTGTTTAGTGAGTGTAAAATATAAAAAAAAAAGACAACAAAAAGGTGTGCGTGTGTGTGTGTGTGTGTGTGTTTATGTCTATGTTTGAATGTATGTGTGCATGTCAGTGAAAGTGAGAGTGAGCGATCCATTATTTTACACTCACTAAGCAGCATTTTAGTGAGTGTAAAGTAAAAAGAGAAAAAAATTAAAATAAAGCATGTGTGTGAGAGTGTATGTGTGTATGAGAGTAAGAGAGAGAGAGTGATTGATCAAGCAAAATAGAAAAGTGTGTGTTTATGTTTCTGTCTGTATGTGTGCTTGAATGCGTGCATGAAAGCAGAGAGACTGTGTGCGTGTGTGTGTGTGTGTGTGTGTGTGTGTGTGTGTGTGTGTGTGTGTGTGTGTGTGTGTGTGAGAAAGAGAGTGAGATCAAAAGAGAAGAGGGAGGGAGAGAGAGTGAGAGAGAAAGTGTGAGTGACGTGTGAGTGAAAGTATCTACGTAAGCAGAGGAGATTGTGTGAGAGAGATCAAGAGAGAGTGAGACTGAATGTGTGTATGAAAGCAGCTGGAGACTGTGAGAGATTTAGAAAGAGGGTGAGACCGATCTTGTGTCAATGAATGTGTGTATGAAAGCAGAGGAGGCTGTGTGTGTGTGTGTGTGTGTGTGTGTGTGTGTGTGTGCGTGTGTGTGTGTGTGTATATATATATATATATATATATATATATATATATATATATATATATATATATATGTGTGTGAAAGCAGAAGAGACTGTGTATGTGTGTATGAGAAGAGAATGGGCCATATGTAAAATTGTTGTGTTTCACTTGAATATTATTTTTTTTAAGCACTGCATTATTTTTTATATATGTTTGATGTAAAATGCTTCCTCCAACACCAATAACATATACTACAGCAAGTTTGAAACGGTAGGCGGAGGAACTATTTTTCATTAAAAATATATAACAAAAAAAATATAGTACTTAAAAAGCAAATAAGCAAGTAAAACACACTTTTACAGAGAGCCCATTCTCTAAGTGCAATAATGCCCTCCAGGGTATGTGTTAATGTGTAATTAGTGCCCTTCCAGGGGTGGCTGGGCGGGCATTAATTACACATTAGCACACACCCTGTCAGGCATTATTACTTGCATATACTGGCCTTTGACCTAAGGGAGGATTTATGGTATTCCCTGATTGGGAGGAGCTAGTGACATCACAAGCATTGCAGCATGCGATATCAACTAGCGCTGACCATCCTCTGGCAATACTTAATTTGTTATAGATCCAAATTCAGTTGCTCTGTTTAAAAATGTGCTTTATTACACGTACTCTTATTAAGCTTGTACATAACAACACACCATACCTGTTTATATAGCCACTTGTTTCATGAAGGGGTATTTAATAGCTGTTAAAAAAAGGGAAATCTTATTGGTCTGGAAACAATTGCTTAGCCATAGCTATACACAGTCCTAAATGATGTTTATTTTCCTTTTACCATTTTAAACCTGCTGATTGAACTAACTCTATTACTATTTTAGAATGAATGACAATGTCTGCACCTAAGATTACTAAAACTGATTAGTCCATGTGTAGCCTTGTTGATGAAGTGCTCTGTATATCCTAATCAGAATGTCCTAGAAAATCTTGTCATATTACATTTATGCAACCCATAAATCATTCATTTTCTTTCTGAATGTGCATATACAGCATGTGAAATATACTATATCAGTACCTGTAATTATTGTTTAAATAACTCTTTCAAGCTGTGAATGTGTGTGAGAGGCCATAACATTTTTGTGTGTCCTGTATAACATTACTATTAGATTATATGATCTACTTTGATCTGAGCAATAGTTTGGCATATTTAGCGTTTTTCAAATGCGATAAAATATATCTGCTCTTACTTTCCTAAGATTTAGAATCTGTGCAATGAAATAGACTCAAAGCTGTGTCCCTCTACTATGTCATGCAGACTCCTGTGGGATGATTTCTGTCTGGGTTTCCATACTATGATTGACCTAGGACATACATTTCTTATACCCACCGTTAGCAAGGCCAATGATGTCACCCATCCACAAATAGACCTCTGGGAGTGCTGTGTCCCAGTAATCTTGGTAGCGCTTTCTGTAACTGCGTAATGCTGTAGTGTAGTAAAGTAGTTAGGTCAATGTTCTAATCCCAGACATGCCAAGTGTGTGTGTGTGTGTGTGTGTGTGTGTGTGTGTGTGTGTCTGCATGAGACAAGTACAGTGCTTTGTAGTATTCGCTGTAGCATGTGCCCTAAACACGTGTTGCTGCAGTGTGATATGGTAGGGGTTTGTATACAGGCCATGGCAAGTGTGTGTTTGTCTGTCAGAGCCTGTGTAGAGGTGGCTGTGATTGTCTTAACGTTGGACAAGTTTGGGAAAGGGTTTTGTAGTTTTCCTATATAGTATCCATCTTATGACACATTGGCCACCTCACAAGGAGTACAGCTGTCAGTCAGCCACAGCACTGAGTTGGCAAGCCATACCCATGCATATGGCAAAAGACCTGGTGAACTAAGTATGCAGCCCTACTAGTACCCGGTATATGTCCCGCACCCATGTGCCATGCACATACAACCTTGCCTAGGATATCCCACTATGTTGCTAGTAACATGCACACTGAGGACAGATAGTAGGCATGGTGTGACCACAGTGGCCTGCAGAGGACATGGCACCCTGTACAGCGGTACAATTGGCACATATATGCGGGCATTGTGCCTTCACTATGTTCCACACTGAATGGTTGCAACATATGTGGTGCCATCATATGTGATCCACTAAGGCCAGACAATGCTGTACACATGTGCCCTGTATGGACCCATGCCACTGACACCACAGAATACCTGTCCATTCTATACATGCAGGCGCAGGGCCAACCTGCTCACTGTAAGCAGGTTTTGCCACACCAGGCCAGTATTGGCATATCGAGGTATAACAGGCTGTGTACACTACATGTGTCTGCCAAACCAGGTGCACCTGTACATGTCACTGTACAGTATTGTGGGACATGCACATCCCAGGCAATGTCCATGTGAAGGACTATCAAACACAGACATGGCATGCTTTGCAAAGCTGTGGCCCTACACATCGGTAACCAGGATGTCAGGCCAGATATTGCAGTACCCATCTGTGTGGGACATTGCAGACACTACACCCCTGCACTGCACACCATTGTCGTGTGATGCAATGGCAAGGATTACCCCTCACCCAGACTTGTACAGCCATCTTGCACAGCCAAACACTACACACCCATGGAGCAATGCATACCTGCATGACAGTACTGACACCCTGTGTCTGCATGTGGGTTGTGATGCTCCCAACCACAGTCACTCCCAGTATAAACCTTGTTGGCATACCAACAGTTGTCAAGCAACTTTCACATGGCCTAGCCCCTTGAACCTCCAGATATCCCCTGTGGTGCATGTGGTCCTGTGCATTACTGTGGTGTGGCAAACTAAGTAGTTACATTGTGTATTTGCCACCCTGGCAAAGGTATTAATGTGTGTCCATTAGAGAGTGGTTGTGGTGACAAATGGCATCCGTGCAAGTGGATTGACATGTGTGCCACACCTAATGTATGCCTACTATATCTGTTGCAGATGGCACTCACTCACCTACATACATGTTCTTACAGCATTGCAGCATGGCGCCTCTGTGGCACATGTAGTAACATCATGCACATGTAATAGTAATGAGTAGTCATGGGTTTGACCCTGTACTATTCAGCATGTGTCAGATTATGGTGAAGCTTCCAAGTCCTTCCCTGGTGTATATTGCCTGTCTCGCACACTCACTATCTGGTGAATGTGAAGGTGTGCACCTGCACAGTAGCAGCATGTGTATTGTAACAGATGGAAATGGTCAGGTGATGGCCTCTGCACCTATTGCAGTCCTCCTCTAGCTGATTGCATGTGGTACAGCTGTGATGGTGTTCCCATAACCATCTGCATGATAAACACAGTACACTATCTAGGGAGAAATTTTATTATCTGGCCATGACAGTCGCTGTGAGTGGTACCTGGATGTGGTGTTCTGACACGGCATCGCAGATGATATCTGGATGTACCTCAATCATTTTCAACAGTGGGAAATAGCCCAATGACAGGAGGGTGATGTGCCACACAACTACAGCATGTAAGTGTAGCTGTGCTGCATTGAGACTACTGCCTGTTTAACATGTGTGTGGTAATGGCTATTCTGCATGTTAAAATACAGACATGAAAGTACTCGGTTCATGAGGGAACCCCATCTGTAGGGCCATCTGTGAACAGGTCAGTGTGTACAACCTTTTGTTTCCTGTGTTACACACTGAACACACTTCTGTGCACAGCAGAAGAATGGTGTGGGGATTGCAGACAGTACATGATGGTATGGATGTGTTACTGTCATCGCATCCCTGACTGGACATGTGTCACATGAGACAGTGGTATGACTGACACTGTGTGGGATTCCCAGTGACAAGCCAATGATGGGCAACTGTTCATAGCTGCGGTCACACATGTGCTACACATTTTACAGTTGCCATGAGGTATATATGCATATGTTGTACTCCCTCTGCAAATGTATACAATCTGTTGGGTTGCTGGTGATATCTATGAATACTGTCGCAAGTAATCCTGTATGCTGTTGTCTATCACTAAACCATATGTGGGTTTAAAACGCAACACCATAGGCTGAATGGATTGGTAGGTCCCGGCAGATCCTCCTGTTCCACTTCGGCTGACCATGGCACTGGGCACTAGCACATCTGGGGCCCAGCCATTAACATCAACCTCTATTGGCTATGCACCACCTTCTGGTGGCTCCACCACTGAGGATGGAGCATGTCCCCCTTGGGAGCGGGACCAGACAGGTACATATCTGCTGTCGTGCGGTCCCGGACATTTTTCGTTGGTGGCTCCTTAAGGGGTTACAAAGCCAGATATGCCAGTTCAAGGGCGGAGTGTCACATTTACAGGGTGATGCTGCCTGTCCTGAACAGCCCACAGCACTGCTTCCTTTGCAGCTGTGTAGGTGCAGTGGCAGTTGCCCATGGCTGGAGACCTCCGTCCCACTGTTCCCATGGGCTTTTGAATGCTGAAGACCCATCCCCGTCCAGGGTGTATCCCCCCCACATGTGTCATATACCAACCCTGTATGCTGTCATTTCTGTGCTCCTACCTATCCTCCACGGCCATACCAAAACTCCTTCACCAACATCTGACCCTCACCTACGGATGCATAAGGCCATTCGGCTCCTTGGACACCATCTGCCCTATGCATAGCTGTCCATTACACACACATGCCCACTGGACACATGAAACCCTTGTAATATGCATCATAACATACTACTGTCATCCTCACCACTGTCCCTCAGGCGCATGGTCCTGGTATGCACATCACTCCTACATGGTTCAGGTACACGTGAGGAGGATGACCACATTGTATGCAAAACACTACCGGTCCCTCTATGGTTACACCATTTACCTTTATCTTGATGATGATGTTGCACATTGCAGGAGTACTGTTCACACATAATGATTGGACAGGTACTGTTGTGTTAATGTACATTACATGCACAGAATGATGCGTACGGCCAATGTACAACTATTGTCTGTCTGAGGGAGTCTTGTCATCACATAGAGCAACATCACTACATAATACAGGTGTCGCTGGTGTTTCCCGTTTCATTAATTTGTGATGCTTTGTTGCCACATGGCATGGCCTGATACATCTCTATATATGTATGTACCTATATACTGGACATAAACACTCACATGTACTTCTACATGATGGGATACATTCCTATACCATTGAATGACTGTGCTGTATGATATCCTCTGGTTACAGCCACTTATGCTTGATTAGCCTCTACATTGTTTAACCAATGCAATACTTACATACTGGTCGCCAAACACGCTTACACCCGCTCGTTCCCGCACTTGCTAATGCACCGGCATTGGTGCTCCCACCTTGTAATGCCTATCACATCGGACTACCTGTCTACAGTATCGGGAATGGATGCCCATTAGGCGACGGCATGGCTTTCAACTGTACGGAATCAGTGGCCTGTCCAGTGAATTAATCATATTTGTGTGTTCCGCATACACTCTGCTTCCATCTGACTGATACATGGGAACCAAGATCCTGCATTAGAAATGAGTAGTTGGGTTGTGGTAGCCACATCCATCGGACGGGTCATGCTACCGCATACCTGTTATAAGTTTGCCACCTTCTCAATTGGCCAAGGTAGGACTTTAGGGTAACCACCTGTCCCACTTTGCAAGGGAAAGTGTGCAAATAATCAAGACATAGCACATGTCCAGATTACAGGACATTATTATATTCCATGTTTCATTAATGATTGCATACAACTGTTATTTTATATATGACACTTCTATATGTTATGTGAAGTAGCATAAGCAATTCAAATGCAACTAGATTAAGCTTTTATTTGTGCAAATAAGTGTAATCCTGTACTATGCACAGCTGTAGGTATGTTTAGCCCTGGAATGTCTGACATTTCTACAGAATATGTCCCACTCTGGCCATTTGGAAAGATGGCCACCCTATAGGACCTGTATGTACAGGTGTCAGACTTTGCAGGGCAAGACACCTACAGCTAGTAGGCTGTTTTGCCTAAATAAAAGGATACTCTTGTAGCATTATAGTTGCTTATACTGTTGCCTATAACATTTAGGTGTTTCAGAGGAACATAATTGTTTTATGCTACTACTACAGACAATATATGTAGTCTTTGCCCTAAATCACAGGAAATTCACCTTAATTACAGTTATTATGCAGGACACAACTGCCCACAGGGGATTGTCCCTCCTAAAGGTGGACAGGTGGTAACCCCAAACCTTTTTATTCTATCAATCTTCTAAGGTAGTCAGCGGAACATGCGCTTTCTCTCACTATCAGACCTCTCATATGAATGGGGAAGAATAAACACTGAATCAGGGACACTGCATAACGACCTCAGGGACACATTTAGAAGGTTGGTACTATTAACCTGACACATTGACGGACACAGAGCACATATGTATTCATACACATTTTCTGAGGTGCATGCAGTTTATGACTCTTACATGTTGTCATTATTCATTACGTGTATTCTGCCACTTTTCCTCCTAATATCACTAGTTCTAGGATGGTTTAGTTGAGACTGTGTTAGGATTCTGATTCGTAATCACAGACGTCCCTGGTAATCGGGGACAGTTCAATGATATGGTCCCTATGTATTCCCCCAATGGTTTACGGACTGTCCAATAGATGTGCTCATATAGTTTGGGAGGTATGGGTGTCTGCTATACCCACATCAGAATATTACTTACACCCACGGGGCTGTTCTAATACATGTCTGCCAGCCAACACATGCACGTCTAGACCCATAATTGCATACCCATAGTTCCTCTACCTGCCACTACTCTACAGCACTCTTCCTTACTGTGGGCGCAGGTGGGATATGAGCACACCCCTACACACTGCCCACTCTCCCAGTGTCGTGACACATATCGTAAGTTGTGTCAACCCATGTGTTATCAGGCTTGCACAACCTACTGTTCCGTGTACAGCTACATCCTGGTCGTAATTGTGTTGCTCCATTAACTGGAAGTCCCAAATTTTTGGTGTCCCACAAGGGACGTCGCTGTCCATGTTTAAAGTGTAGATCTTGTAGATCTCTCCCACTGGTAGTTTCCTGCCGGTGGTCTGGGAACCAGTGTTGTATTTACCTTTATTGCATGTCTGTATATCTCAACGGCCGAGCTGGGGAGGGGTGGTAAGTAGACGTTTGTTGACCCGTAACTGCTTCAACATAAACTAGGTATATACATGTGTATCTCACTGTAACATATATATATATATATATATATATATATATATATATATATATTTACATTAATATATACAGACATATCTGCATATGTATTCATACATGTATATTCATATCTTGCTGTTATATATCTATATCTATATATATATATATATATATATATATATATATATATATATATATATATATGTACATCAGTGTGTCAATACATTCCCCGCTCATACGCACTTACACATGCGTAATGATGTTTTTAAGCTTCAAGAGCATACTAGTGCCTTATTCATTATAACACCATCACACTCCAATCATCTTGTAATCATAATGTTGCACGTTATACAGCGGACAGATGTCTCTATATGTTCATGTACGGATTTCCGATGGTAATTGGAATGTGATAGTGTGATTTGTCCCATCCCTCTTCTGCACAGACTATTATTCCATGTACTGTCGATGTTGGTATGGGCACATTCCTATTATTTATGTCAACAAATGGAATGCATGAGTTACAGAATTTGTATGTCAACATATATTGTTGTCTGCATGTGAGTATGCATATATACCTATTATGACCTAGCTGACCTCCACGGGGCGGTCCATTAGAACCAGCCCATCAAACCCTGGCACGCCTGGATCCATAGTTGCATACCCATAGTTCCTCCACCCCACCCATGTTAAATGTACAGGCGTAACATCCATTATCCACTTGTTGTCGCAACCATGATACACCTTTACACATTTCCCTCTCCAGAGCTTTTGGGACCCTACACACATTCTGTCCTGCCTCGTGTATTCACAGGGTCTCCTGCCATGTATATTTGCACATACTTGCCTTTCCTGGTGTTATGGAATACAGCCATTTGCGCTTTCCAATTTTTGGAGGTCCCAGTATTGGACTACATTCTGCCTGTTTGTAAAGTAGACCTAGCATTTCAACGATGTTACTCCCAGTGGTAATACCCTGCCTGTGGTTTGAGTAGCAGTGTTCTGCTCACTCCTGGGCAGCTTTTTATGACATACACTGAAAGCACTTTACAATACCAACATTGCTCTTAATTCCCTTCACATCCCTTGTGTATGCTTTACTGTTACAACGTCCATTCTTTATATATATATATATATATATATATATATATATATATATATATATATAGATAGATATTACATCTGTACATACAAACATTTATTTCCTATGCTGGGAGCTGCTTACACCTGTGCAGGCACACTCGCCTATGCTTACTGTGCATTACATATGTTTGCTGTCATTTATTTATGCTTATTTGTGCCTTATACATTATGACAATACCACTTTGATTGAAAGGAACTGGTTAATAGTCCCATGCGATACACACATTCACCTTTACATGTTTAAATGTCAGCTTTACAGCAGAGCAACATTAATTCCACAAGGAAAATTATATGTGCTATTGTTGACCTTGAACTGTGCTCTAACCACTACACTATTGGTGTTCTGCCTCATTTATATGTATACCCATGGTGCATAGTTACCCGAATACATGCCTCATCACTTCACTTACACAGCAGGCATCCATTTTCCTGTTGGGAAAAACGCACTACTACACATGTGTCATTCCCTATTCCCTACTGCTCTGGACTCGTGTCGCATGTTGACTCACTCCAAGGATATTCAGACCTCTACAGCCTATAGTCCTGGCACATACGTGTGTTCAATTGTCAGGGTGTTCATATGGTCTTCTGGGTTTAGGCTTGTCTGACTGGGGACCGGGACTGCCCTGTACCTAGTTGAAAGTCAGTCTTAGCAGGGGGCGATCATTCGTTCCACTTTTAGCGTCCTACCTGTGGTTGGCGATGCAGAGGTGTGCTCACCCATGACCATCCTGATATATAACAGCACTAACTATTACGGGGATTTCCTATATTGTGACCATGTTCATTCTTCATATCTACATTTATTTATATATATATATATATATATATATATATATATATATATATGTGTGTGTGTGTGTGTGTGTGTGTGTGTGTATATCGGTCTGTACATACACATGCATATACACCTACATGCTCATTTACATTTCCCATATTGTTGAATCACCACCACCTACCATCGCGCATACACGCTTGCATACCAGCTTATGTCTCAGGTTGCCACCTTTTCATATGGCCAAAGCGGGACATTTTTGGGGCACACATCAGACTTTACAGACCGACACATACCCATGGTCAGTACAAAGGTTAGAACTTTACTTATTTGCCTAAATGAATGCTTATTCTTGTGGTGGGTTTGTTTGCTTCATCTGTTTCTTGTAACTTTGAGTATTTTACACAATTAATTGTTTTATGCAACTGTTACATGAAATATGGGACATATTTTCTACAATCCCAGGACATTTGCCATTGTATTATATTTGGTCTGGATACAACTGCCCAATAAGGGACTGTCCCTCACAAGGTGGGGCAGGTGGTAACCCTACTTACATCTGCTTTACAGCGCCTTAAGCACCCTATATCCGACTGCCACTATGCAAATGTGTAAGGTATATATTCCCGATAATGCACGTGGGGACACGTGCATCACAGTCAGGTGTTTAATCCCTCTCAAGGTGGGGCAGGTGGTAACCCTACTTACGTCTGCTTTAAGCACCCTATAGCCGACTGTCACTATGCAAATGTGTAAGGTATATATTCCCCATAATGCACGTGGGGAGACGTGCATCACGGTCAGGTGTTTAATCCCGAGTTGTAGGTTCTGCAGGACCGGCTGGAGGCTGAGCAGTCTTGTGGACAACTACTGCTCATACAACTTGTGTCCAGATGTATACAGGACTGAACATCATGTTGTGACACCAAGTCTAATGTTTAGAACAGATACATATCCCATGAGGGATATCCAGAAAATTGTGAGGATCGATGACCATCTTTGCTTTACTGCTGTAAGGTAGGGTTACACATGCAAGGGATACATAGTTTGCAATCCTGGGAATGCCTGGGGTGAGACTGCCTACTAGATATGAGTAGGGGTCACTATGTGCAGATATGGCCGCACCTATCTAGCAGCCCGAGTATGGCTGGTTTTGGTGGACATTCGGGGGGGTGGTGTGCTGTGAAGGGGATGATGGGTATTCAATTATGTATCCAGGTGTGTTGGGGTTAGATGGCTCAGTTCAGGCCAGACCATTATGTGGGTATGTGCCGGTAACGTTTCTGTACATGCGTATTGCACATTTTAATGTTCACATGTTTGTGGGATTGTATTGCAGATGTGTATATTTGTTCTTTGGTTATCTTCTGGATTCACCCACCGCTCCCTCGTAGACCTACAGTTCACCTATTTTGCATGCAAACCAGTCTCCCCTTGATGAATTATTATGCTACCCATCACCCCCCAACCCCATATTCCACAAACAACATTCATCCCTTCTCTAGTTGATGGCCCATGGCACAGTCAACAGAACACATTGTGTACACTACATATCTCTGGGACCAATATGGTTGTGAGGTCTACACTAACATTTCTGATCAACTACAAGCTGTACATCATGCACATAGGTACTCGCAAATATTTATCTTTCATGACATGGTAGGTAGACCCGGGTAATACCCGTTCATCTATGGGCCGTCCTGGCAAGGACGTCTTGGACTGCGAATGGGCAGATATTGGGCAAATGCTCTGACCATTGGTAGGGTTGCCATCTTTTCATATGACCTGGATGGGACATTTGCGTGGCACACATCGGAGTTTACAGGCCAACACATACCCACAGTCATTACAAAGGATAGTACTTTAGTTTCATGCCTGCATATAAGCTTTTATTGTTGTAGTGATGTAGTTGCTTATTCTGTTTCATTTACTTGCTTATTCTGTTTCTTGTAACATATTGGTATTTTATATATGGACATACGTACTGTATGGGACTATTTCATAACATATGGGACATAATTATGTCCTAGAATCACAGGACATTTCACATTTATTATGAATTTGGTATGGACACACCTGTCTAGAGGGGGACTGTCCCTCACAATGTGGGACAGGTGGTAACCCATACCATTGGGCTAGGCTTGGCAATTGGTGGCGCGTTAACATGATGCGTTTTGCTTCCACTTGGTATAACTATCGACACTACAATGGAATACAGGCATGGGGTTTTAAATATCTTTGTTCGAGGGATGGGGACTCAATATTCAGCTACATGCCTTTGTGTTAACTTCTTATTGTGGTGTTTGCAAGTTGTCTTGTATGCTTTGCATACATTTCAGTATCCATGGACACTGACAGGAGTGATTACTATTGGAGGCAAGCTGTACTAGTCAGCATTTTAAATTGCATGTATGCAGCCAACATGATCACGCCTCCGTGCAGTGCCTGGACATGCCCCATGCACTTGTACATGTTTCCTATGCATGTGGCCATTATGGCAGTGTGCCTTCATTAATATGCATGTGGTGCTGCTGTGCCATCTCTACGCCACATGGTCAGTGCAAGGCTAATGCCGTCCTTGTGCCGAGCTTCATGAATCCCAGGGATTATTTAAAATTCACTATGGAATATGATTTAGACACAATTAATTACTTTTACGTTACTATAAGTAAATAAAGAGAGAACAAAAGATTTGTTTCTAATTTATTCCATAAACCAACATACTTTAATACCTTATTACATATTGAGAGCAGTCACCCAATACATCAGAAAAAAATCTTTGGTAAAAGGATAGTGTGTCAGAATAGTCAAAATGGTTACAGAAGAGGAAACCTTTCTTGACCAATGTAGAACATAGGTTCATAGGTTCATAGATTAGTACTAAGCTAACTGCCCTTGTGAGCCATTTTAAGCCTAGCCAATTATCCCTTGTGAGACTCAAACCCCACACCTTGTGTTTGTAAGGCAAACACCTTAACCATTAGGCCACCCTCCCAACCCTGAGTGGAGGAGCTCCCTGGTCAACCTCAGTAAGAAGCTGAGATCCCTTATACGATCCTCCAAAGGTAGCTATGAAAACAAAATCGCCACTAATTCTAAGGACAACCACAAAGCATTCTATAACTATGTCAAGAATCTCGATGGCAACACCCAGATCTGCTCTGAGTTACAGCACAACAGCATGAAAATTACAGAACCGACTGATATTGCCAACATCCTGGCAGATAGGTTCAGTGCTAACTTTACCCTCCTCACCCCCTAAAGGGCCCATATCTATACAGGAAGAATGCAGAGTCCCTGTAATCACAACTACGCAGGTAAAGCCAAAAACACAATATCCATGGGACCGGACAACATCCCAGGCTGCGTTTTACATGAACTTCAGAACAAACTGGCTCCCCACCTAAGCACCATGTTCAATAATAGCTTTGCATCAGGCTTTGTTCCCACTGAATGGCACACAGCAATAGTTATCCCACTCCACAAAGGGGGAGCCACTACTGATGCCGGGAATTATTGCCCTATTAGCCTGATGAGCCTGGTTTGCAAGGCCATGGAACATATCATCATGGAACTCATAAAGAAAGACATTGGTAACCTCCAAACTCTGGATCCCACCCAGTTCAGGTTTGTGAAAGTCAGATCATGCCTCCTGAACCTGATCGACTTCTTTGAGGCAGTCACCAAAGCCGTAGATGAGGGTAAGGTGGTTCACACAGCCTATCTTGACCTCGCCAAGGCTTTCGACACCATCCCCCATTCTGGAATTATAGCTAAACTCACTACACTTGGTATAAATTTTTATGTTACAAGATGGGTTTCCAACTGGCTCACTGACAGAACCCACAGTGTAAAAGTTGCAGACTCCAAATCTGACCTCAAACCAGTGACAAGTGGAGTACCACAGGGTTCAGTCCTGGGACCTCTCCTGTTTGGAATCTACTTCTCTGAAGTACAGGCTAACACAGGAGGACTCTGGCTAATGAAGTTCTGCAAACTAGGAGCCATAGTCAAGTCTCCAAATGATGTGGACATCCTACATAAGGGCCTCGCTGAGACAGATGCCTGGTGTCAGAGCCATGGCCTCAAGCTCAATGCCAAAAAGTACACTGTCATCCCCTTTGGTAAAAACTCTGTACCCATGAACTACCACATAGGCAGCAATCTACTTAACACCAAATGTGTGATAAGGGACCTTGGGACCCAGGTGGACAGTAGTCTCTCCTTTGATAGTCACATCGCCACAGTAGTCAGGAAGTCCTTCTACATGGCACACCTCATCATAAAAGGGCTCTCATCCAGGAAAAAAGAGGTCATTGTTCCCCTCTACACAACACTCATTAGATCCATTATAGAGTATAACACCCCTTTTGGAATGTACCTCACAAGACATCTGCAGCAGCTGGAAAGGCCACAGAAGTACCTCACAAAGAGGATTACTGGCCTCAAACAAATGTCCTACACTGACCATCTCAAAAAACTCCAGCTTTACTCTGTAGCATATCGCCTACTCTGAGGTGATCTCTGCCTAACATATAAAGCTATGTCAAACCCAGAGCTGTTGGACATGTTACACCTAAAGAAATCCAAATCCCTCCGAGCTACACCCTCTAGGGACCTAAACCTTGTCACCACAATGAACAGAACATGCTGGAGAGATAGATTCCTGTCCCATAGACTTCCTATACTCTGGAACAGGCTACAAAGTTCTTCATTAGCACTCCTCAAGAAAAATCTTGATGAGTGGATGGGAAATAGGAAATACACCCCAGGAATCACTTCTGTGTCTCTGCTCGACAGTGGCACAGGAAAATAACTTTCTTGGATGGCGTAAGCCAGGGAACTTTGTTGGCTAGGCTTACATAGGCCCTTGGGCTGATAGCCTAGTACCTACCTATGAACCTATGAACATTGCAAGAGATATTAACAAAAAGAGGTTTCCCTATTAATTTTACCAATATGATATTTGATGAGGTAAAAGCAAAGAAGAAACAAGGTATATATAAACCATTAATGGGGATTTCAAATGGAATGGATGTGTCCAGCCAAATAGGAAAACAAAGGGAATTGGGAAATAAAGTCTGTGTTATACCATTCAACAAAGATTTTTACCTCTTTTGTAAAGTTCTAGAAAGTAACTGGGATTTATTCAGAATAGATTCTGATTACCTGAAAGTTGTTGGTGGCCAACCTAAAATAGTATATAAAAAGGAGTCTAGTTTCAACCTCCTGTTAGAAAGTTCTAAAGGTTTGAGAGGAAAAGGGAGAATGGGGAAGTCTGGATCATGCTCACAATGTATGAACATTCTTGTGGGCAATAGTGTGAAAATTCAAGGTTATAAAGAATTTTTGTTCCACACAAATACAATTGTCATAGCAAAGCAGTTGTCTATTTAGCTGTGTGTTAGTCATGTGATGGATTTTATATAGAAAAAACAAAACGGCAATAAGGGATAAAGTTTATCAGCATATGTATGACATCAGAAAAATAGATTGTAAAAATGCCATTTATAAACATATTTCTGTGAATAAAGACCACTATTTTAAGTTTTGTTTAATAGATCATTGTGATTTGGGACTGGTGGGGGGGGGGGGGAGGAGGTCCCAGCGATGATTTTTTGGAATACCTAGAATTTAAATGGATTTTATGCACTAATGCAACAAAATTTCCTGGTTTAAATGAAAATGTATCTCCAATTTGTGTCTTAAAGTTAAAAGCAATTTTTTTATATAGGATTGTGTTTACACACAAGTTTTATTATGTGTAATAAGTATGTAGGAATGTAGGGTATTAATAATAGCTTTTATGGCTTTGTATTTTTAATACTGTTTATCACAAATGTGGGGTATATTGAAAAAGGAAAGAGAATGGAACTGAAAGAGTTAATTCTGTGCTTTGGTAGGAAGTTACACAATTATATTTTAATGAGTGTAGATATTTGATTAGAAGGATGTTTAATGTCACAAATTTTTAGAATGTATTTAAACTGGTGGCTAATATTTTTTATTCATTCTGATGAAGTCAATATTACCAGGATGAAAGCACTAAATTGTGAATAAAAAGTGTTGTTTTCTGCATCATCGTGGTCCTTTTCCTTGGAATTCTTGTTTTTTGTTGCTTGTTTGTGTTGATTGGTTTTACTATGGAAAAAGTCCCCAGCGGTGATGTGCAGTTCAACTGCAGTGAACACCATTTACTTCAGGAACTCACAGCTTCAGTAGGCAATTTAACTAGGCTGGTTAACCATCTGAGCCAGCAAGTGGTAGCAGGACTCAACAGTGTTCCTTTGGCTTCTAGGAACAGTGACAAACAGGATGGGTCTGTACATGTACTTTCACAAGGATCAGATATTTCTTCTATAACTCCTGTACAAAGGGTAAGGGATGAAGTGTTTAACACACAAGAGTGTTCAATGAGGCCAGCAGATGCAGGAAGTGTCAACAAATCAAATGGAGCCATAGAAACGAACTTCCACCTTTCTTATTGGTTGAGGGAAGACCAGAGGTGGAGTTGTATTCATAATCAACATGGCGATGACCGCAAGGCGTTTGGAACACTAAATCAACAGCTTAAGCAATTTCAAGACTTAATTTTTAAATTTAAAAAACTGCAGTTTGAGAACAGCTACCTGAATGAATGTATTTAAAGGGAAGAAATACCCAAGGGTTTACGTTTGTGGAAATACCCGAATGGACTAGTCAAGGACTCTGGACTGCATTGTGCACCTTTGGTAATGTACAATAAACATGGCTGTGAATTGTTGACTTTGTTAGTTAAACATAATGAATTTAAAATGACTGAGCTCAATGAGCAAATTGCAAAGTTAAATGAAAGCATAAAAAATGACTTATTATTTCCTACTAAATCGCAGGAATTCAGAAATGTATTTCTAAATGTTGAAAAGGATGTAACCATACTTAAAGTAAAGAAATTAAAAAAAAGTTATCTAGGGATCACAAAGAATACCTTGAAGGTGTAGCCTATCCAGCACCAAAAGGATTATTTAATAATAGAAATTGGCACAACGAAAGGGGAACCAGTGAAGGTAGAGAGGAAGTGCTTTTTGAAGAAGTTAATGAACATGTTGACCCTTCGAGTACCCCCCCTTTAGAACACCCACACATTAGATCACAGAGAATAGCAGAACAGAGGGAGAGACAAGTGAACAACAATTATACACAACAGGAATATTTCACTCATTCAGGGGGAGAGGGAGAACATTTATGAACAGACAAACCATGAATATGGACAAACATTGGTAGTTAGTGAGAAATGTGACTTCACTATATATAATTATAATAGTGTAGAAGTAACTCAAGAATGGGCAAATTTACTTGAAAGAGGTTTGAATTTCATTCCTAGTAAAAGAGCAAATGTTGTTCAAACCCTGATGCAACTTAAACTATTCTCAAGAAAACTCAATTTGAGTTTCTTATTTAAAGACAGTGAATATAACCAGTGAAATTACTTAAAAAGACACAGTACATTCCTGTCACTCACCCTGTAGTGAATGTTTATGAAAAAAATTTGTGAATGGCAGATAAGGAATGTTCTTAACAACATTCATTTTGATGGACCTAATGACAATTTAAGTAAGGATGAGATGTGTTTGTTAAAAGAAATTATTTTGAATAAATCAGTCAGGGTGATGAAACCGGATAAAGGAGGGGGACTGGTAGTAATGGATGATGTGGACTACAGTGATAGGATGTATTTAATATTATTTACAGATACATATGAGGAAGTATCAAAAAATGAACTTAATATAGCTTACCGAGATGTCAACCTAATTTTAGAACAGATGCTTTTAAACCATCAGCTTATACCTCAGGAACACGGATATTTGACTGTAGCCCACCCTAGAATCCTGACAATATTCAGGATTCCTAAGATCCATAAAAATATACAAAATCCCCCCCTTTGACCTATTGTTGACGCTACTGCATTCATCACCTATACTATTGCTAAGTTTGTAGACCATCACCTTAAGAATTCCTTGGTTAGCTGCAAACATATATATATATATATATATATATATATATATATATATATATATATAAAGATTCAAGGGATTTTCTTAGTAAAATACAAAATTATGTATATTCAGATGATTTAATGTTGGTCACTATTGATGTAAGTGATTTGTTTTCAATAATACCGCATGAAGAAAGGATGGAATTATTTTTTGAATTAATTTCCCAGAACACGGATTTTTCTAGAAGTAAGGCTGGTACTTTGAGAGAGTTAATGGAGCTAGTGTTAGAAAATAATTATTTGATCTTTGAAAATCGACTATTTAAACAAACAAAATGTGTGATAATGGGCATGGGATGTGCTCCCATATTTGCAAATATTGTGCTAGTTCAGTGGGAAAAGTTATACGTATTTATTTCTAGATTTTCCAATAGCTGGGTGTTATACTGTTGACTGATTTTTGGATGACATCATCATTTTTTGGAAAGAAGGGGTGACACAACTACAAGAATATTTTTGATTGCATCAGTAATACAACACATTATTTAAAATTCACTATGGAATATGATTTAGACACAATTACCTGGACGTTACTATAAGTAAAGACAGAGAGAACAAAAGATTTGTTTCTAACTATTCTGTAAACCAACATACTCTAATACCTTATTACATTTTGAGAGCAGTCACCCACTACATTAGAAAAAATCTTTGGTAAAAGGACAGTGTGTCAGAATAGCCAGAATGATTACATAAGAGGAAACCTTTCTTGACCAATGTAGAACATTACAAGAGATGTCAACAAAAAGAGGTTACCCATTAAAATTACCAGTACGATATTTGATAAAGGTAAAAGCAAAGAGGAGACAAGGTATATATAAACCATATATAAACCATTACTGGGGATTATAAATGGAATGGATGTGTCCAGCCAAATAGGAAAACAAAGGGAATTGAGGAATAAAGTCTGTGTTATATCATTCAACAAAGACTTTTACCACATTTCTTAAGTTCTAGAAAGTAACTGGGATTTATTCAGAATAGATTCCGATTACCTGAAAGTTTTTCGTGGCCAGCCTAAAATAGTATATCAAAAGCAATCTAGTTTCAAGCAACTGTTAGAAAGTTCTAAGGCTTTGCGAGGAAAAAGCAGAATGGGGAAGTGTGGGTCATGTTCACAATGTGTGAACATTCTTGTGGGCAATAGTGTGAAAATTCAAAGTTTTTATATGCACTTTGAGTATTCGCTGAGCGGTGTGCTTCCCATTATGCTTAATTGACCTTCAGCACAATTCCTGTCTTTCCCCTGTTGTACCTATCTCACGCCACTTGTTCAATAACCTATAAAAGTATTTTCAAAGCTAGTTTCCTTAAGTACCACAGCAGCAGTAGCTAACATTACCCATACTTTAAAAAGTGAAGCTGAAACAGAAACTGAAGCAATTCCCTTGTAGGCACTGATACCCAGCACTTCTAAGCAGTTTGTGCAAGAATCACTTGTTGCAAGTTGAGACATTGCTGCTTTGTGAATTCTTCCTTAGAATGATGAGACTTTGTGCTTTCACCTGCAATTATATCACTCATTTAGGTGTCTGGATGTTATTATTATTATTATTATTATTATTATTATTATTATTATGCAAATAAGGGCTCAAATTATTATTGTCTGTGGCTCACCTATTCAATTTCCCCATTATGCCTACCGTCCAAACTCCACAATGACTATTTGGCATAGTGTACACACATAAGCACCTGCTAGTAGTACTGTGCATGCATGGTTTACCCCATGGTTTTGGTGGTATCTCTGTAATTCCACCTTTAACTTAATGGAAATTGAGTTTCTGTAATGCATGATTTATTCATAGCATTAAAATATTTACAAGACTGTCATGAGTCACACCGTAAAGGGCAAAAACCTGTTTACTACAGCAATGGTCATTTTGTTTTCTCAGTGTAGTAATTTGATCTTTGTTGTTCCCTGGCCATGCACAGTGGTTTATAGCATACATTGCACCACTGTCCTACACACATGATAGTTAACACTACTATTCATACACCCTCATTTTATTTTTGTTCATATTATAGGTGTTCCTTAGCCTTTAATTCACTTTTTATTTTATTTTTTGCCTCCTTGTAGGGCCTATCTTCATAAACTATACCACACCTCATTGGCCATCATGTTTGTTTGTTATTCTGTTTATCAGTCAAATTTTAGTTATGTTATTTTGTTGTTTTCTTTTTTTCACCATTTATTTTTAATTTTTTTGTAGCAACAGCCACGGACTAGACAATGAGGAGAGAGCAGCCAGCATGCTTTGCACTTAGCCAGCAGGTCCTGTAGGTCCTGGACATGCCTCGCTGCAGGATGATGAAGATCATCATGTAAAAGGCAACCTGTAGGACGCACTACTTTTTCAGGTAGTTATATAGGCTCCTCGTTGGAGAGTGGAATAGTGGGTGTTTCCTGGGAAACCTGCAGTGAGGTTATTTAGCTGTCAAGGACTCAGATGGACTGGCAGTTATATACCTGTATTGGCACCCTGGACTAACTCTTCTTGGGACTCAAAGAGTCGCAATGATGTAGGCTCCTCATTGGAGAATGGAATAGTGGGAGCTTCCTGGGAAACCTGCAGTCAGGTTATTTAGCTGCCAAGGACTAAGGTGGTCTGGCAGTTATATACCTGTATTGGCACCCTGGAGCAACTTTTCTTGGGACTCAAAGAGTGGCAATGATGTAGGCTCCTCATTGGAGAGTGGAATAGTGGGAGCTTCCTAGGAAACCTACAGTGAGGTTATTTAGCTTTCAAGGACTAAGGCAGACTGGTAGTTATATACCAGTATTGGCACCATAGAGCAACTCTTCTTGAGACTCAAAGAGTAGCATATTCACCAAGGCCCAGCAGTCAGACCAGCAGCAATGGAGTCCAACCCCGATGGCAGCCACAGAACTGACTGACTTTTAAGTGATTTCCCCTCTGGGATGTCTTCACAGGTGATCTTCACTTTGCCCAATTCCTCATCTTATTCCCTTTCTTTATGTGTTGATGCCCCACCCCTGTTAGTAGTCCAGTCCTCCTCATCAGTGGCTTTCCACTCTGTTTGTCTATCTGATGTTTATCCACTGTGGCTCATCTTTTGTGTCACTACCTACCCTCAAAGTCATTGTATGTATTATGTGCTTATGTGTCTGTCCCTGCTGCCATCTCTGTTATCCTCTTTCCTTCCCAGCAATTCCCTTGCTTTATTTCTCTCTACTATTCTTTTTAAGAATAAAAAAGGCACTGGCATCACCCCCCCCCACTTTTTCCCATTTTGTGCACAGGGGGTGGAGTGTCACATCAACAGTGAGCATCACCTAGAGCCATTGTTCACACTGCCAGTAGCCATCCCTATCACGATTAATGCATACAACATGCACATACACATGTCCATCCACCCCTGTGGCCATTTTAGAGTGCCCAGTCAACCTACTGTGTGGCTTTGGAATGTGGAAAGAAACTGGAGTGCTGAGGGAAAATCCACATGAATGCAGTGAGGGCATGTAGATTCCATGCAAAAGTCATCACAGCTGAGAAATGAACTGGAGAACCTAGAGTTGAAGTTACAGTGCTCCCTGCCCATCAAAAAAATGAATTCTCCCTCATGTCCCTCTTCTTTTTCCTTTGCCCTTCCATGTGTTCCTCTTCCCTGCTTTACTTTCACCTCCTTTCCTTCCTGCTCATGCACTAAATGTAGTCGGCACTTTGCAGTGTCATCCTTATATGGGTTCCCAGCTGTGCCTGTGTTGTGGATAAATGGTCTGTCAGTGAGGGTGTGAACATGTATCATAATGACAATGTTACTTGCATGTTGATGCTGTCTGGTCAGGTGATACCTCATAGCACCATCCAGTCACTTTTACAGTGGTTCTTGTTTTTGTAGTTGAGAATCTTCTCTACACAGTAATGTCCCAGACATATCAGTACTATCTTGCCATTTATACATGAGTAATTCTCTCCAAGCCATGTCACGCTACATTAGCCAAGCTACTTATTTTAGTGTATTCATGCTTTGACTCTTTCTGAATATCTCCCATTATGTGTGTAGAAAAAGCAACACTTTTTCTGAAGAAGTGTCATCTTTAACCCCTTGTGAAGTTTGTAATGTCAATGTATAACAAAGTTCAAATTGTATATCTAATGAAATCTAAAATTACCCTCAAAACTGAAATCTGTTTTTTTGTGAAATCATAGAAGCCATTCAACTACTACAGAGAGACATTTTTTTACCCCTTAACTATTCCGGGCACTGGAAAAGTTCAAGAGGCCAGATATCATTGGTAGTATAGAATGCGCCATCTCCCAAGAAACATAAATGTGAATTCCAAAATATTGATAGCTTTAGTTCATAGGTTCATAGATTAGTAGTAGGCAATTGGTCTGCAGATGATTTCAAGCATAGCCAAAAAACCTTGTTCAAAATTTCCCTCTAGTCTAGTAGGACAAGACAAGATAAACAAGGTGAAAATTTGAGACTGTCTATTCAATTATCTAGGTTTACCTTGAAAGTGGCAAGGGTGCTATTCTGCCTAATATGCATTAGAAGTTTATTCCACGGGTGAAGGATACATTGAGATATCATTTTTATCATATCAACGGGTCTTATTTATCTGCTGTTGAAGTTTTAGTTTCTTTAAAAGAGTATTTTATGTATCATTATTTCTGTGAAGGAATAGGAGATCAAATAGGGATGGATCTTTCATGGCACAAAAGGAGGAGCCTGTAAGAGACTGAATACAGAGAAGAGACTGCTGTTCTTCCCTGATAAGTGATGACTTTTGACCCTGATGACTTTTGAGGCCACTGATCCTTTTAGTTATAAATCTCTGGATTCTGCAGGCTATAACAATTTTGCAACCCAAAGTCAGTAGTTTAGTGTTAGATTTATATCATAAATGAGTCTTCTTACTAGACAAAGGTATTGTTAAAAAGTTTCACATCAGAGAGTAATTGCCTGTCCACATGGTAGATTTTTACTTTTACGTTTTCAGGTAAATAATCATTGCATGCTTACGTTAAAGACTTTTAGTATGCTAATAATACTTCACCACTAATTTTAATGCTACAAATAAGTTCTTCAGAACTGAGTTTTTTCATTCTTAAATGCCATTTTATATTCTATGTCTTGGACTGCCACTTAAAATTGTCAATAATTTTCTTAGGTCTAGCCAGCTCTGTGATTAATAATAATAATAATAATAATAATAATATCTATTTAATGACCGGATAAGTGTGCTGATTAGTTGGCCCTTTTCAGCTAAGACCATAGTTCATAGGAGAACATAGAATACAAATAAGGACAGTATTATTAATTTAAAGTATCAAATTCCACAAGTTCAGTTAGCAATAAAATCTTGCATAAAATAATATAGCAATAACCCACGCCTGGGTGTGGGTAATGCTGGATTTACCACGGTTGGTGTGGTTTGGTCACGAGGACGAAGCCCGAGTGACCAAACAAAGACAACCGTGGGTAAAACTAGCATTACCCACACCCAGAAGTGGGTTATTGCTATTATACAATGACATTATTTAAGAAAAAAATAATTACTTTTCTTAAATAATGGCATTGTATAATGCCTCCTTGCTGCCCTTCCGCAGCTTTCTGGTATTCTGCGGCAGTTCTGATGTACTGCGCATGCCTATGCTTACGCAGTACATCTGAGCTGTGGGCGGAAGCAATGGAGAAAGCAATCTCCATTGCTTTTTACAAACTGTCTCACTATGTTAAAGGAGTTTAACATAGTGAGACAGCTTTAAAAAAAGCAACGGAGAATCTCTGTTGCTTTTTTTTAAAGCTGTCTCGCTATGTTAAACCCATTTAACATAGTGAGACAGCTTTAAAAAAAGCAACAGAGAAAGCAAGATCTCCGTTGCTTTTTACAAAGTGTCTCTCTATCTTAAAGGAGTTTAACATAGTGAGATAGCTTTATAAAAAGCAATGGAGATAGGAAGATCTCCGTTACTTTTTTTAAAGCTGTCTTGCTATGTTAAACTCATTTAACATAGCGAGGCAGTGTGTAAAAAGCAATGGAGATCTTGCATTCTCCATTGCTGTAAAAAAGACTTATACTAATGGAAAAAGTCTGGGTGACTGGACCTTTTTCCATTAGTATAACTCTGATTTTCAATGTGCCTGCTGACAAATCAGCGTGCACGTTTTGGAATATTAATGGGGGGGTCATTGTATAATGCAGATTTAACTGCAGTGTACATTAACAGCAGTAGTTTTAACCATTGTTTTAGAAGCAAGTGCAACTAGTGTCCTTAGATGACTTTATTTAGATGGTTCTAGTCTGGAGATATGTTTAATTACCAAATATTTAAAGCATAGCCTGACCAGGCTTATGACTTTGTCTTGACTACCTCTTTGTGGGTATTCTTATTCTCTAGCAGTGGGTCTACCTTTTAATTACTTTTCTTTTATTATTTTGAACACTAAATTTGGTTTACATGAATAACGCCTAACTATGCCTGAGATGAGGCAGATTTGATTAGCTGCTTGGGCTCCTGAGGAACTGGCACAGGTAGGTTTGAGTGATGTGGTTGGATGCAGGGTGACCATCTGTAGAAAGAAGGGGTCTACATGTGGTTCAGGGAGATGACTATGACTCTTGCTCACAGCAATGGTGACTTGCATTGCAGGCTGGGACAGCATGTGTACAAATAAGTTTCTATCGAAATTACCATTGCCATATTTACAATATTCAGAATAGCAGAAGAGAAACTACAAATTGTTTGGGGACTTGTACAAAGCCTAATGTTTCTAAGTATCAGTGATGGGAGGGCACAGTGTGGGTGAAATCCCTAGAAAAAGTGCTTTGAAAGTAAAACAGTAAGCTTCAATATTTGCTGTTTCATGATTTAATTGCAGTATAGTTTTTTTATGCATCAGAATTTGTAACATCAACTCTTGCACTTTTGAATGGAGAGTCACAGAGGCATGCATGCAAAAATTACAACTGCAGTGAAGATGTTAGGACTAAGCACAGAAATCCAGATCCCCAGCTCAGATGATAACACCACTCTTGAGTCTTGCCCCGAATAGCACAAGTTAAGCAACAGGACTCCTACACCTGGAGGAACAGGTAGGTCCCGGTGGATGCTAAGATGATCAGGTTAGGGACAAGATGATTAAAAAAAAAGTACTGTTTATGTTTGGATGTTTAAATTCTCCATTTAAACTACATACTGTTATTTTATTTCCTTCCAAAGCTTTTTTTAAGAGTACCTGGCTTGAGCTAATAGTAAAATAGCAGAATGGTAGTGGTGAGCACAAATTTTTGTATCAGAAACGTACTAGTCAACATAAAAAAATAATCATTCCAGTTGTATAATTTAGTGGTAGACTTCAGTGCTCCTAAAGTAACTTTGTTTTTCACCCCATAATACTTTAAGGTTGCACTGTCTTTTGCTGAGCCATTTGGCCTTAACAGTTTGGGAGAGACTGAGAAAAATGTTCACATCTGTCAATGCACATATTAGTTTTAATAAATTGCATTTAGCAAGGCTTAGAAACAACTGTAATGTTATTTCATTTATTTTCCTAACTGAATATAAGGATTATGATCTAACAATATCCTGGCTGTAGTTTTATAGAATACTAATTGAAAAGCTTGGCAATAAAGTTTAGTTGCTTCTCTTGCCTTATTTTTCTTGTACTCTAAAGAGCATAGTAAAGCCTTTGGGCTTCCTCCATGTCAGAAGGGGAATTTCAATAAATCTATATACAGATACAGACAAGGTAGGATTTGCAATATTTCCTAGATAATATGCTCTAGTTATGCATCTAAAGTTAAGCAGATAATGTTTGTTAAAGTCGACTGTGATGTACGATTACAGATTTATTTCAGACTCTTTCATAGCTGGTTGTAAAAGTATAATGCAGTTCTTAACTACACCTTTCCTGTTTGAAGAATTCCCAAATGTATAGTACTGTAATAAGTTTGATTTTAAAGATAAAGCTGAATAATTTTAAATTTACACTACTGGACTAGTGTATTTTGGCTTCTTTCACCATCTTCCATGGACTGTGCTATACGTTAACATAAGAAAAATCCTACCTTTTCATAATATCTGCATCTGTTTTGAATGAGAAATATTCACCATTAGTAGGGCATACTAAAGATGTGTTTTTTAGCAGCCCATGTTAGCCTACACTCTTATCTGGAAAATTATGGGTATTTAAAATATATTAATCCTAACTGTTTTCTTAATTTCCATTTTGTGGGATTTGACAGTCAGGGTTGCGTCCTACTCTTATCTTCCCTTTATACTGACCAGTTTATCCTCTAGGTCAGGGTCATCATCTTGGTATCACAACTAGTGTAAGACAGGTGTGTCATTTTAAGTATACAAACCACACCTACTACCTTTTACCTGCATTTTGAATTTGTATGGCTACAATACCCCTCCTGCCACAAACACACACACACAAGGATTGGAAGGGAATGACTAGTTTAAGAAATTGATATGTAGGTGATAGCTCAAAAGAAATGATCACAGAGACCGTAATCTTTTATGAACAATTAGTTTTGGGATGAGAGGGAATAATGAAGTATGTTTGGCATAGTTTCTGTGATTATGATTAGCATATTTTATCATGTTTTATTTTGCTCAAGGAATTATACGAACATACAATCCTCTATCATGACGTGTTACGGGAAGAGGGAGGGTATGTGAAAATGTATAGTAACAAAGGTAAATAGAGAATGTGCAGACATTTAAGTTGTGCTACTTTTGCTTTTGAGTTCTTGATTTTAATTTTTCATGTTGCAGTTTTATTTTGGAGTTCTCTTGATACAGATGTTCCCCACTCTTCATCATATACATTATGTGGGTCATTTAATACCACCTTAGACTACCACTAAGTTGGGTAGGTGGGTTATCTGTTTCAAATCTCATCAGAAGGACATGTTGTTACTGGAAAATAAATGTAAGTGCCTGGTATGTACATAGAAACTAAAACCTGATGCTCTGCTGACATTAAAGTTGCATGCGTAACTGATGTTCTTTCCTCATCTACAAGGGGCAGATTTCCCCACTACTTCTAGCTGGGGCTCCATTCCCTTTGTTTCTCTGAAGTCATAGTCTGCTGCAGTACATGTCAAATTATATCTCATCTCAGTGTGGAAATTTCTCATGCATTAATGTATTCCTGAAGAACCCCATGTAAACTCTTTAGCAGTGAATCAGCTGTCTTCTAAATTATTTTCTGCATTCTTTGTGAAGACTTGAATAATTTAACTTTTGTTTAATATTGTAAACTCTTTGGCATGAAATGAAGATGCGACTTCTATGGTAATTTTGTGCTATGAAGTGGACTAAGTGACTTCAACATAGTTTATGCACTGGGGTCATGATTTAGAAGGGTCCAAGGACCAGTCCACCAACCTAGTTAACATCACAAGCAAGTAAAAATTGAAAAAAGTAACCATATGAATGATGTATCAGTTACACAGTATGTGTGTATAAATTTATACTTTCAGGAAATAGTTTTAGGTAAATTTCACTTAAGCCATCTGGTTTCAAAATTTTAAATCTAAGAATACAACATGAATCTCTATGAACTCTCCTTTCTTTTAATTCCTCTCTCCTTGTTTGGTGAACACTTGTTCAGTTTTAGGCAAACAGGGGATGCTCTGAGATAATTTTAGAAATGCAGCCCTAATAACCTATTTGGAAAAAAATGTGTGACACATCCATTATTTATTCTTTATTGCAGAGTTAGTGGAATAAATTGCTCATCATACATAAATGTTATTGCAAGGTTCTCTAATAGCATACATGCCAAAGCTCATCTTGCATGTCAGAAATTATTTAATTTGAAGGGGAGTGGCTAAGATGGTAACAGCACAAAGTCTTAGCTCTGGTTTATTTTCTTTTTTTCTGACAGGATTTTATTGCACAAACTTAAACATTTATCTTTGTATACATTTTGGGTCTTAAACAAACTTGGACAACTATCTGAAAGAAAAATCCAGTTTTTGTTTTTTTCTTTGATTTTTTTTTCCTGTCAGAAGTTTTATTTACCTTTGTGATAGAATGAGCCACTAAAAAGTGAACTCTCAAGACAACTCAGTGAAAAAGGAACTACATTCTATAATGGACAGTTGCCAGGAGCTTTCTGCTAAATTTGATAAACTTGAGATCAAAATAGACATTATAAAAGAAGATTCCAAGAAACAAACAGAAATGTTTAAAGAAATCATAAAACACCAATCTGTTCAGATCTCAGGAATAGAAGACACATTAAAATTACCTGGATAGCAGAATGGTAGAGAATCACACAGAATTCCTGTTAAAACAAAATTATTTGCTTATGGAAAAACTAGAGGACCTAGAAAGTAGATCTAGAAGAAATAATATTAGGATATATGGAATACTACAAAAGGAAGCAGGAAACAATATGCTGCAGTTTGTAAATAACTGGACACCTAAAATTCTAAATCTACCAGAAACTCTCTCTTTTGGTATTCAGAGAGCCCATAGATCTCTTTTGACTTTCTCTTTGAAGAAAAATCCTCCAGTCTCCAGATCTGTTATTGTAAAATTTCTCTCCAGCCAAGACAAGGACCTAGTACTGAAGACTTCTTGGGCTAATTCTCTGATAAAATAAATAACAACACTATCAGGTTTGACAATGACTATACTGCATCTGTTATTACCAAAAGGAAAGCATGTATTGCATTCTTAAAGAAGCTAAACATTAAAGCTCAACTAATTTTTCCTGCCAGAATTAGGATCTTTTTACCAGAAGGTCAGATTTTTTTTTAAATTCTCTAGAAGATGTAGTGGACTTTTCTTGGAAAAAGAAACTTTTGGTCACCATAAAAAGACAAGCAACAAGAAATGCCTGGTCTTCAAAGGACAAAAATAGTAAAAAACAAAATGAAAAGTAATGTTCTCATTTTCTAATTTGACTAAATAGCTTTCTCACAGGGATTAACTTTTTTCATCTGTTACAGTTCATCAAATGTAAGGTCAAACAAAAAAAATTGTATACTTTATCAAAAAACGTGTTCTATAATATCTGAAATAGTGTATATATGTTATTATTACTATTACTTATAAGTCCCTTTATTATTTTATTTTAATTCTCTCTAAAATTTTTTCAAACATAGAGAGTATTGTGCATGTCGTGGTAGGGGTATATTGACAGTATCTTAGTGTGTGTGTGTGTGTGTGTGTGTGTGTGTGTGTGTGTATATATATATATATATATATATATATATATATATATATATATATATATATATATTACTATCACCTATAAGAATCTTTATTATTTTATTTAAATTCTCTCAAACATTATTTTCTAACATTGAGAGTAGTGCATATGTGTGTGTGTGTGTGTGTGGGGGGGGGCGGGATGTATATTAACATGTTTAACTACTCCACTTAATTTATGTACTTTCTATACAGTTTTAAGTAATTATTTTTTTTTATTTTTGATTAGTCTATCTGGTGAATGTGGTTGTATGTGATAATCTTTATCTATGTGTAGTGGGTGTCGTGTTGAGTGTTTTTTGGCTGTGTGAAAATCACGGATTCACTTCATAATCTTGAAATACTGAAATCTTGAATTTCAGTTTTTCAAGACCATGAAATCTAATCCACACAACACCGAAACCGCAAAACTGCAAAGCCCAAAACTGCGAAATTCAAAACACCTAAAACACGGCACACACACCAGACCATACATATACCACGACACCCACACCACAACATAAACAAACAAAACAACACATATCCACAAACCTACAAAACAAATAAGCAGGGAGGCAAGCTCCCTGCACCCCCCCCCCATGTGGGGGGCTTCACCCCCTACTTATATATACTAACTCCGAGATCGCACAAACAGTAAACAAAAGCAAACACACACACACATACATTCGACAGTCCCTCACACAATCACACATATCATCACACTCAAATACACTCAAACTCCCACCCCAAACCCTTACAAAACACTCACTTACCTGACATAACACTTAAATCCACACATGGCACCACACACCATCCACATACAATCCTGGACATTATGTAGCGTAAAGCCATAACCGTGAATTTGAGATATTTGAATTCATGATTATGCACTTTCACTATTTTCAAATGTCAACTTTATAGTCTCAAGACACTGAAATTCGACATTTCAGTATTTAAAGATTATAAAGTGTTTCCGAGAATCACACACATATGCATATATATATATATATATATATATATATATATATATATATATATATATATTACTTCACTTTCTTTTAATAGGTTTAACTTGTGTGGTATTTGTCCATTACTTGTGCTCTTATTCAAAGAATTAGAGTTCAACTCTCAGCTAGAGCGTCTTCTGCGTGGAGGCATGCGTGAATGGGCATACCTTCATTGAAGGTTATGCATTAGGGCTGGCAACTCAGCACGTAAAAATCAACTGCCAATCATTAGCGGACCAGAGTTCCGCTGTGGCGACCCCTAACCGGGAAAAGCCGAAAGACACAAGAGATGCTATTGACTCTTGGTACATTTATTTATATAAGTGTTAAGTGAATTTTTTTAAAAAAAGTAGTGCTTGTTCTTATTAAAAGTAGAAAAAATGCTTCTGTTTAACTTGTGAGTGTTAAATGTGGTTGTGAGCTGTTTTTTATAACTGCTTCTTTTCAGTCCCTTTTCCCACCTAGTATTAGTTAAATTGCTTTTGAATGTTTTTTCACATACTTCAAGCTGTTTTTCAACTTATAACAGTTTAGATTCCATGTTCAAGCTGCCTGTGCTGCAGGAAATGCATTTTGAGCTTTGACCATCATTTACAGGAAGTGAACTTTTAGAATATTAAAACGAGCAGCAGAAAAACAAACATACAACCTTTAAAATTAATTTTTACTTTTAAAATGTATTCATGTAGTTTTTGTGCTCATTATCTTTTAAAAAGTGGAATAATGAAAAGAAGAACAGAAAAGAAATGAAAAGGAAAGAAAAGAAAAGAAAAGAAGAATGCAGTGGGAAGAAGAAAAAGGAGACATCTGCAGACTTAAAGACACCTGGTACTAATTTCTGTTTAGTGACATGCTGTAGTCATCCTAATTATAGTCTTGTAAAATACATAGCTACTTTTATTTAGTATTTACTTGGATGTACTATAAAACAGCTGATATCAGTTACAGGAATGCGGCTTTCCATAAGTAGCATACTTCTTATAAAGATCCACTTTTCCTCCTTCAGTTTTGATGTGCCACATGCACAGAAAATCAGCAAATTGTTTTTATTTTGCTTATTTTAGTTGTCTCAAACCCAGTAATTGTTCTTGTCAAATTTCTCTTTGGCTTAGTGGCATAACTGTCTAATAAGCCTAATACTGAGAGCATCATATCATGTGACCCTCTGTAAACAGTTATATTCTCGAACTATGCATATATAACCACCTGTTATGATTCTGCCTTTTGACTTTCCCTCAGAAGCTGCACAAGCACTATCCAGAGCATAATCCATTTCCATCCACTGCTATGCCAAGTATACACTTGCACAAAGTTATCAACAATGTTACACATATCATTCTTGCTATTCACACTGTGTCAGCCCAAAAAAGGATACAAATGCTTGTATCACTGGGGAAGCACTAGTAACAAATCTGATACTCAAAGCATGGCTTTTCCTTGAAAATACAGATACCCTTACCTTTTCTGAAGTGTGTTTCAAACTGGACTTATCAATCTGCTTCAGAAGTCACATCACATTATTTTTTAAAACAACAAGCCATGAGTGCAGTTAGTTGAAGGTATACTCACTAAAACATACATAAGCTGTTCTAATCATCATAACAGATTAAATCGGTGATGCACATCGAATCTGTCTGAGAGTACAGCTTCAGCTAGCACAACAGGTAAAACTAAATGTGTGCAGTGTACATTTATATACCCACAAAATCTTTAAAATGTGTATTTATTGGAGAGAGTAACTAAGTGGCAGGGACTCCTAAACTAGCAGCTTAACAGCTAAAACTACTATAAACATATCCAGGTAGTCTGCATTCTTACTTGACTTAATCCTTTCATTTAAAATGTCTCTTTCTTAGAGCACATCTTTACTATCATTATAAACTAATGCTCCAATTTTTATACTGTTCCTAATGCAAGTCCACTGATGACTTAGTGGTCATTTCAATAAACCTAAATATTTTCCTACTATTGTAAATAGTTATTACTTCCCTCCATCAAATGATTCAATGTTTTACTGCTCAATTTAATCAAATTAAGATTTTTTTTCCTGTTACTATTTTAAATACTGTCTCAAAAATTTTTCAGCAATAGTACACTAAATATCCAGACTTTCCCTTCCCAATAACTGCATGCAGAGTTCATGGACTGCAGTGCCTCCTAAAACATTACTGCAATTGCAAGGTGAAACTAAGTATTTGTAGAAGCAAACAAGTTATCCTGTCAATTCAGATACCTCACCCGTAAAGAAAAAAGCTAGAATTGCAATACAAAAGCTAAATTTACAGTTCTCTGAATAAAACAAAATCTACCACAATTAAATCATGGGTTATATCGCAGCCCTATGAATCACTGAAAGGGACAGTTTTCTTTTTGCTAATCTATCTAAATTACTAACTAAAATATATGTAATCTCTTGGCAGCAAATACTTACCCATATCATCAAATTACTCATTTAGATTTCTAAAGTCTGCCATACTTTTTCTAGGTGCTAATTCTGCCAATCAGTCCCTTAACATGTCTTTCCCAAGCTTGCTATGGTTGTCTGAAAGCTTTCTCTTTAAATATTAAATACCTACCCTCCCAATTAGCTTTTAAATCTTCACTTTGTAATTACCTTCCTTATTTGACCTCTTTCATCCCTGTTTTACCCATGTATCTGAAGAGACCAGTTGGCATAATGTCATGCTCAAGGTATAAGTTTTGATCCTGACCTCTGGCCAATGTCTGTTTGGGGTTTGCATGTTCTCCCCAGTTTCTCTGTGGGGTTCCTCCCATCTCTGAAAAACATGCCGAGTGTTTATATCTCAGACTCACCAATTAATGGAGCTGTGGGCAGCAGCACAGACTCTACGTACTGTCCTATAGAGAGAAGAGTTGTACAGACCAACCGCTTTGGGCATCTACTGTGGTGCACTGTATTCTCAAGATAGAAGAACATGGGTCACAAACTACACATTGTGGCAGGGTTAGCCATGCAACAGTTTAAAAATATGGCTGTAGGTGATTTGGTCATGCTAACTAATGTTACCAAATAGACAAGCATATTTACTGGTGATAAGTGGGTTGAGGACTCAGCCTACTCCAGCCTATGCTAGGCACCCCTGCTAATGGTGGGATGGGTATATGTGTCCCTATTGGCCAGTGTCTGCCCACCATAAGCCCCAGCAGCCCTGGGTCTATAGGCTAATGGCCAGCAAGTGTCCAGTTGCTCAGGGATAGCTCTGTTGAGCGAAAGCTGAATATAAAACCAATTAACCTGCCAAACATGAACTAAGAATTGCTACAGTTGGTGTAGATGACTGACAGGAAGCAGCTTGGAAGTGGATGACATGATGGTACGGAAGAGGCTGGGCAGTGCAGAAAAGTTACATGGCTTGGGATCCAGAGTCTACTACTCAAGAGGAGGACAGGCTAGAAATGGTGTGGGAATTGTGGTCAGAGAGCGGCTTCAGAATGTAGTGAGAGATGTCATCAAAATTAGTGATAGACTCATTGCAATCACACTCCAGTGTAATGATACAGCAGTATTCATACTCTCAGCCTATGCCCCACTGCAGGGTTATAACAGTGAGGAAAAGAGTGCATTCATGCAGCAGTTGCAGGGCCTACTAGATAAAACAAGACAAAAAAATCTAAGCCTGTTTCCTACCTTTCCCTTAACTAGTGTAGTCCAGATTCAGATTTGCTATATCCAGGACTGTATGTAAGCTTCTGAGCCCCTCAAGCTTTATGTGTTGGAGGGAAGCCTTCTAGCTTATCAGTGGGAGTGTTAAGCACTAGATAACCTATCTACCACATAAGGAGTAGTTCTGGCCCAGAAATTGTAGTTATTGGCCGTTTGGGCAGTTTTTCCATCTCTCTCTCAACTTTGTGATTTAAAAGCCCGCATTTCCACTTCCCCCCTTCCCTGTAACTGGATTAGTCCAGATACAGATTCTTAGTTTTAACACTTGAATTTGCTTATTCGTGATCAGCACTTGTTCAGAACTTGTAAGCACTAAATAACCTACTAATTACTACAGCACTCAACATTCCTCATTACCTAGAGGAAAACAGTTTTGGTACTTACTTTCCTCACTTGCTTAGAGAAAAACAGCTCTTGCACTCACTTTCCTCACTTATCTAGAAGAAAATATTTTTTTATTCAGGCATGTCCAAGGGTCAGCTCCCAGTGTTCTCTCCTGTCTATCTGATGAATCTGGGCATCTTGGGGCAATCTAGAAATTGCCTCATGTACACAGACAACCCTCTCCTCCTACCACCCAACATTACAACCTGTGAGAGATGCACTTATCTAGCCAAGCTGGAGGTAAAGCTCTCTCCAACCAAGACTGAATGTGACAGTCAAGAGAAGGTAAACACTTGCACCACACCACACTCATCACATAGTCTCACTAAATCTACACCACCAAAATCCACACATAGAAACACAAAAACATTCATGGAGGCTCTCAATAATAATCTGCTGAAGCAACAGAGACCTCCAAAGCAGAAATGCAAGCAACCTCAACCCCCCAACACAACTCAAATGACACATAGCCCGCAGACTCAGTGTGCCACTCAACCACAACCAATAAGGCAAAACAATGTACCCAACACACTAGTCATAGGTGACTCTATAGTCAGAAACACTGATGTCTCACTCACCAGGCTAAACAAGAAGGTTACTGTCAGTTGCCTGTCAGGTGCCAGGATCTGCCACATAACCCACACACTCAGGTCACTCCACAACAAGTACAAATATGACTCTGTCATTGTCCATGTTGGTGTGAACGACCTGAGATGTACCTCCCTGGACTACATGAAAAGAGACATGGAAGAGCTCTCTGATCTTGTAGCCCAGGCAGGTATGACCCTAGCCCTGAGTAGCATTCTGCCATCACCCAGAATGATACTGCAGTACAAGGACAAAATGATTGACTTCAACAATTGGCTAAGCTTCTGGTGTCATTCTAAAGGGATCCAGTATCTGTCTGCCTGGAATGGCATGGTCAACAGACCACGATGCTTGCCAGAAATGGCCTGCACCTGTCACCCCTGGGATTCCGGATTCTGGCTAAGGTTCTTGCTGCCCCTATAGTGCCATTTTTAGGCAAGGTTCAAATGACAAATTCACCACCATAACAGGAACAGGCAAGCAAAAACTGAGGGTGATGCTACTCAATGCTAGAAGTCTAAATCTCAAAATGCACTCACTCGAGGCACTCCTTAAAATGGAAAACTTCGATATCTGTGCAGTGACTGAGACCTGGTTCAAGGCTCCAGAGAGCACCCCTGCACTACCAGGCTATAATTCATACCACACTTTTTGGCCATGTAACCTGGACCGGAACACCAAAGGCAGAGGTGTGTCCATATTCATTAAGGATATCCACACCTCCAGGCTAGTTGCTCAGCATAATGCAGCCAAGGTTATCCAAATGCAACTAACTCTGGGCAAAACTGCAATCCAAATTGTAGCTTGCTACAGATCCCCCACCATGCCCCAGGATTCCCACTCCTCTTTTCTTGATGTACTGGAAAATATTAGGGTTCAACCAAACACCCTAATAATGGGCGATTTCAACTACCCCACCATTAACTGGGAAAACTACTCCACCATTAACTGGGAAAACTACTCGTACCAGCTCCTTCGCTCAACGCTTTCTGGAATTCATAAACTCCAATGCTCTGGATCAACTTATCCACACCCCCACCAGGGGCAACAATATCCTAGATCTAGTCATTACCAACATGAGTGACCAGAGTTCTACATCTGAAGTCAACACCTCATTGATCCCGTCCGACCATAAGCTAATTAGCCTAGATATCCACATTCTGCACCCACCCCCCATTAAGAAAACCATGGTAAAAAATTTCTCCAAAGCCAACTTCATGATTCTTAAGACAGAAGTGGTGAACTTCATGACACCCATGCAGATGGACAATGCAGTTACGACTACTGAATCCTACACAATTGCACTTTGTAAGCACTTACACGAGTGCATGGATTGTGCTATCCCAAACAGAACCAAGACGCAATCCCTCCAAAAAAAGAAGCCAATTTGATGGTCCCCTGCCATAAACAAACTGTACAACAGAAGGAAGAAACTGTTGCAAAAGAAAGTAAAATCCCATAAATGGAGGAGCTCCCTGGTCAGCCTCAGTAAGAAGCTGAGATCCCTGATAAAATCTTCCAAAGCTAGTTGCGAAAACAAAATCGCCACTGATTCTAGAGACACCCACAAAGTATTCTATAGCTATGTCAAGAATCTCAATGGCAACACTCAGATCTGCTCTGAGTTACAGCACAATGGCACTAAATATACAGACCCAACTGATATTGCCAACATCCTGACAGATAGGTTCGGTGGTAACTTAACCCCTTCTCACCCCATCCCTATACCGGAAGAATGCAAAGTTCTGTAATCATGGCTGCACAGGTAAAAACCGCACTCTCCAAAGCCAAGAACACAGCATCCATGGGACCAGACAACATCCTAGGCTGCATTCTACATGAACTACAAAATGAACTGGCACCCCACCTAAGTACCATGTTCAATCATAGCCTCACCTCAGGCTTTGTGTCCGCTGAATGGCACACAGTGATGGTTATCCCACTCCACAAAGGGGGAGCCACCACGGACTCCAGGAACTACCGCCCCATTAGCCTGACAAGTCTGGTCTGCAAGGCCATGGAACATATCATCATGGAATTTATAAACAAAGACATTGGTAATCTCCAAACTCTGGACCCCACCCAGTTTAGATTTGTAAAAGGCAGATCATGTCTCCTAAACCTGTTAGACTTCTTTGAAGCAGTCACCAAAGCCATAGACGGGGGTAAGGTGGTTCACACAGCCTATCTATATCTTGCTAAGGCTTTCAACACCACCCCACTCTGGAATTATAGATAATATCACCAAACTAGGTATAAATCCTTATGTCACAAGATGGGTTGCCAACTGGCTCACTGACAGAACCCACACTGTGAAAGTAGCAGACTCCAAATCGGACTTCAGACCAGTGACAAGTGGAGTACCACAGGGTTCAGTCCTGGGTCCTCTCCTGTTTGGTATCTACTTCTCTGAAGTACAGGCTAACACAGAAGGTCTTTGGCTAATGGAGTTCACAGATGACTGCAAACGTGGAGCCATAATCAAAACTCCTAACGATGTGGACATCCTACAAAAGGGCCTCACTGAGACAGATGCCTAGTGTCAAAGCCATGGCCTCAAGCTCAATGCCAAAAAGTGCATTGTCATCCCCTTTGGTAAAAACTCTGTACCATGAACTACAACATAGGTGGTAGTATAACTAACACCAAAAGTGTGATAACAGACCTTGGGACACAGATGGACAGTAGTCTCTCCTTTGATAATCACATCACCACAGTAGTCAGGAAATCCTTCTACATAGTGCACCTCATCACAAAAGGTTTCTCATCCAGAAAAAAAGAGGTCATTGTTCCCCTCTACTCATTAATCATTAGACCCATTATAGAGTACAATGCCCCTTTTGGTATATACATCACAAGACATCTACAACAACTGGAAAGGCCGCAAAAATACCTCACCAAGAGAATTACTGGCCTCAAACAGATACCCTATGCGGACTGTCTCAAAAAACTCCAGCTTTAATCCGTCGCATATCGCCTACTCAGACGTGATATCTGTCTAACATATAAACCTATGTCAAACCCAGAGCTATTGGACATGCTCCATTTAAAGAAGTCCCGATCCCTCCAAGCTACATGCTCTAGGGATCTAAACCTTCTCACCACAATAAACAGAACATGCCAGAGGGATAGATTCCTGTCCCAGAGACTTCCCTTACTCTGAAATAAACTACCTATCTATATGAAACAAAGCTTCTCATTAGTACTCTTCAAGAAAAATCTTGATGATTGGCTGAGAAATAGGAAATTCACCCCGGGGATTACTTCTGTGGCTCTGCTAAACAGTGGCACAGGAAAATAATTTTCTTGGGTGGCAAAAGCCAGGGTACCTTTTTGGCTGGGCTTGTATAGGCCCTAGGGCCGATAGCCTAGTACCTACCTATGAACCTATGAACCTATGAATTGATGCTGATAATGGGTGACTTAAGTGCACATATCAGGACAGACAAAACAGAATATGAGGACTCTCTGTGTCCACATGGGTGGGGGAACAAGAATAAAGAAGGAGGGGCCACTCTAGACTTCTGTCTGGCAGAATGGCTTGATAGTAGCCAACACATGGCTCAGGGAAAGAGAGTCACAAAATCACATACAACAGTGGTCAAAATGCAGCTCAGGTAGACTTCCTCCTAGTAAGAAAATGGGACTGGAATAGAATTGATGATTGCAAATTAATCCCTGGTGTGAAACAGTCGGCCCACAGCATAAACCACAAGTTGGCACAATCTGCTGCAAGCAATTGTCAGAAAAGGCTCTAAGGTTAACAGAGGCCAGGCTGAAGATCTGAAAGTTGACTAAAGGGAAAGTACAACAGTTCAAGCAATTACTCAGGGGTCTAGCACCCCAAGAAGAGCAGAAAATAGGTGGAGTTGAAGAAGAATGTCAGTGCATCAAAACAGCATGTGTGAGGTCTACAGAACAGATATGTGGCTGAACCAAGTATGGAAATAAGGCACATAAGGAAAGCTGGTGGTAGAATGCAGAAGTCAAGGAAGCCATCCAAAGAAAGGAAGAGTGCAAGAAAAAGTGGGAGATAGAAAAAATTGTCTAGGCTAGAAAGGAATACTGCTTAGCTAATATCAAAGGAAAAAACTTCAAAGACCAATACACGTAAGGTTCAGTTAAGGCACATTTAATAACTTGATGTAAGGAGGCAAAAACATACAAATACAAGGATTTGTCTGACTACTAACAGGAAGTATACTTAGTCTTATACTGTTTTACAAGACATGGCCTTCTAAGGCTGACGTAATCAAACCCAACTTTCAGTATTGTTCTACAGCAGATGTTACTCAGATTTTCTGCTGACATAACTAGATTTGTGAGAAATGTTTTAAGAAAAACAACCTGGCCTTGGAGGGCACTAATCCGTTTACAGTTTTCTATTGTACAATGTTACATTTCAAGGTACTTTTCTAACTCAGATACAAGCAGATACTGATTGCAGTTCATATTTTCAAGCAGGCTTTGTCCTAGTTATCTATAGCTTCTACAGCTGTGTATTTTCTCACAGCACAAGCGGAACTCCTTGTCTAAGTTTCATACAAGTAGTATTGTTCTATTCATTATTTTCCTAACAAAAGCAGGAATCATCTGCTTCTCAGTAAATTTCCAAGGCACAAGCAAGATTTTAGCTAACAATACAAGGTCAGAAAACATCTGCAGTTTGTACAGATTTATGCAGTATGAAATAAAATAAATGTGTTAACCCTTTTCAAGCTCTAAATGCACTAAGCATATTACTAATACACACATTAATACATATTTTTCTGACATTTCCCCCCTATTAATACTTTTATTCTACTTTCAAAATAAGCATACACAGTTTGTTTTCTTCTCCTAACCTCTTCCACTCAGGATTTTCAGTTAAGAGAGTCATTCAGTTTAAACTTATGAAAGCATTTTCAATCTTTTAACAGTTCTTCAAACTCAGTACTTTGATGTAAGGTTTCAGAAACTGACATGTCTATAAAATCTTTAATCAGTCTTTTCATGCAGGGGATACCACAACAAACACATACTCCCAGTAGGAGCATTCCTACACAAATGGCAATCAGGATGTTCATTAGGATGGTACCCCACCCTCCAAACCATTTCTGGAAAAAGTCCATCAGAAGGTTTGGGCCTGGTTTGGTCATGGCCGACACTTGCTGAATTACCTCAAGATGATTGTCTATCTCGTATTTATGGTCAGGAATATACGAACAGCATTCTACTTGGATTAAAGCACAAGTACCATCTCTCGCCGCTAGGGTGAAGTTGAGAGCCATGCGGTTTTGAAGCACTACAGTTCTTATAGCATTCAGTTCATCAGTCACCAATTCGAGAGTGGAAAAAGTTGCATTACTCATTACTTCGAGAAGTTTTGACAGTTTTCTCAACTCCCAGATTGATTTCACTGCTCCATATGCTGGTAATATGCCTGCCCACGATATAACGCTATCACTCAAGTCCATGTGTGTCAGTCCTTTGCCTATAGAATGATGGTCTTTCCAATGCGCATCAATTTGTCCCACTGTATTTACAGGTTTCTTGATGACCTCTCGGACATTTTGAATTTTTCCTCAAGGCAAAACTGCAGTGTGTCATATGGCCGGAACCAGGTAACCCAAAAAACAACTGCCGGACCAATTCTAAGGTAATCATTTGTATGCCTTTCTGCCACACACAAAATAACAATCCTCTACTTTAGTAGTAACTTTGCTATGAATATACACTCGCCCTGCATGAAACATTTTTCTATCAATTATAGACAGTTGCTTATAAAGAACAGAATTATGTTTTACTTCATCAATTGTTTTGTGCATCAATCCAAGAAATGAATCATAGTTTGTATTACAATAAAGATCTACATTGTTACCTTTAGTGTAACATTTATAAGAAACAGTCACATTGCAATTGCTCCAACCCACCTGAACAGTATCATTTTTATAAAAACACACAGTTCCCTTTTGTGGAACAGACAAGTGCAATGCTATTTTATCTTGTGATGTAATGGTTGAGGTATCATAAATCAAGTTCTCCCAGGTCTCATTGACCCCCTAGGGGGACTGTAGTCATTAATAACCCCCCTTATACTGTCGGCAAAGCGGTGCAAATCCAGCAATTCAAAACATTGAAAGTCTCAGCATACACATATGTAATTGCCTGGTAAATGTTAAAGTTTGGATGCCAGTCTATGAGTAACACTTCACGTTTATTCAGTTCAGTCTGTGTGGCTGGGAAAAGGAAAGGCCACAACAAAAAGATTATTGTCACTAGTACAGTTAACAGGATGATTATGCAATACTTCTGAGGAAAGGGTTGTTCTGCATTCCTGTTTCTTCTGGACTCTTATAATTTTTACTCTTGGCATGTGACAAGATTTTTGTCCAGTTCAAAGTTTTTGACTAATTTACAGTGCGTCAGGTGGATCCAGGAGGCGCGCTCCACAATTTTGATTGCAGTGGGTGTCGACAGAAGCACTTGATATGGACCTTCCCACTTTGGTGACACCCAGTTCTTTTTCTTTACTGTCTTCACACAGATCCAGGCACCAGGGGGCACTGCCACTTCTGACGGTCTAGTTCGTTCTTTATCTGAAACAGAATTTGACTGCAACAAATGTTTAGAATTTGACAGGTTTCGCATATACTCAGCTAATGTACTGTCAGCTTCCTGGTCTGCGGGCATGAGAGATTTCCACTGAGGTATATAATAAGCCCTTCCAAATACTTTTTCAAAATGAGTCAATCCTTTTGCATTCGGAACAGTTCTCATGCTCAACAGTGCCAGGGGCAGACAGTACACCAAATTTCTCTGTGTTTCTACTATTAACTTCCTTAGCTTACTTTTTAAAATTCCATTATGCCTCTCTACTAGCCCTGCAGATTGTGGGTGATACACACAATGATTTTTTAAAGAAATACCAAAATGTTTACTTAACTGTTGTATGGTCTGGTTTACAAAGTGTGTGCCGTTGTCGCTGTAGATCCTTTCCGGAATGCCGAATCTAGGGATGATTTATTTAACAAGAACTTTGGCCACAGTTGCCGCATCTGGATTTTTAGTCCGAAAGGCTTCCACCCATCTGGAAAACATATCTACAATGACAAGACAATACTTCTTATTTTCACATTTATTCAACTCTATGAAATCCATACAGATAGTATGAAACGGATACAGTGGTGTAGGGAAACTCCCTTGCTTGGGCTTTAATGCCCCTTGTGCATGATGTTTATTACAAACGTGGCATACCGAGCAGAATTTATTAGAGTAGTTTGAGAATCCATATGTCGTGAACACTTGGTTCATCAGCTGTACCATCCTCCCTGTTGAGACATGGCACTGCCCATGGCTCAACAAAGCTGCATATCTAAACAAATTAGATGGCAATATCGGTTTCCCTTCTTTAGAGATGTACAGCCCCTTTTCGAGAATTGCTCCTCGTTTTACCCATCTTTGTTTTTCAACTTGTGTAGTAAGTGTCTGCATTGTCTTTAACATTTCTAAGTCTAAAATCTCAGAGGGTTGTAATTCCACATTCAAAAGAAATACTTCTGAAGCTGTCTGCTTTGCAGCTGTATCAGCTCTTGCATTACCTTTTGAAATCCTGTCCTGTTGCTTGGTATGAGCTGTGCATTTACAAATAGCTACTTTCTGAGGTAACTGAATAGATTCTAAAAGATCTAAAATAAACTGTGCATGATTGATTGGTTTGCCAGTAGATGTTATCATTCTTCAATTTTTCCACTGTTGTGCAAAAACATGTACAGTAGAAAAAGCATACTGGCTGTCAGTAAAAATTTTCACACATTTACCCTTTGCTAAGGTACATGCCCGTGTCAAGGCAATCAATTCTGTTGCCTGTGCAGATAAATTATGTGGTAAATATTTCGCTTCTATAATGTCAGTATCAGAAACTACTGCATATCCTACTAGGTTCTGTCCTGCAGGACCCCTTTTGCATGAGCCATCCACGTAGTATGTCACCTCTGCATCATCCAAGGGAACATCCATAAGGTCTTTTCTAGGCAGTGTCTTTTGCTCAATCACCTGCAGGCAGCTGTGTGGTGTGCCATCTGCAGGGGTTGGGAGCAAGGTAGAAGGGTTCAAAGTCGTAAATCGCTCAATTGTCATATGAGGTTGGCTCAACAATATAGTCATACAGGAAAGATGCCTAGCAGGGGAAAGATATGCTACCTTCTCTTGCAGTAAAATAATCGCAACTGCTTGAGGCACTCTCAATGTGAGAGGGTGGAACAAAACTACTGAGGCCGAAGCCTGTACTGCCATTGCAGCTGCAACTACTGCTTGTACACAGTGAGGTAAAGACCGTGCCACTGGGTCCAATTGTGATGAATAATAAGCGATAGGGCGTTGCTTATCCCCATGCTGCTGTGTTAACACTGATGTCATATAACCTTGCTTACAATCTACAGTTTGGAAAAAACATTTATGATAGTTTGGTAAACCTAAAACTAATGAGGACGCTATTAACTGTTTCAGCTTGCAGAAAGCAGATTCTGCTTCTGGTGTCCATTGTAACAAATCCTGTGCTGCCATAGGCTTTTTATAAATCAGGTTAGTCAATGGTGCAAATTCCAAGGCATAGTTTGGAATCCAGCTCCGACAAAAATTAGTCGTACCCAGGAAGGACATCATTTCTTCTTGGTAGTGGGTTTTGGTGCTTGCAAAATCACTACTTTTCTGTCCTCATCTAATGTCCTACCCTCCTTGGATATTACATATCCTAGGTATTTAACTTGTTTTTTCCAAAGATGCAGTTTATTTTTGTTTACTTTATGTCCTTCAGTGGCTAAAAATTGTAATAGTGCTTTGGTATCTTCTTTACAGTCTTGCTGGGTGGGGGCCGCCAGCTGGATATCATCAACATAAAGCAAAATCTGACTACCTCTTGGTGGGGTAAATCCCGTCAAGTTGCTTGCCATTTCTTGTGAGAATATTGTTGGACTTTCACAATATCCCTGTGGTAGTCATGTGTATGTATACATTTTCCCCTGAAATGTGAATGCAAACCAATACTGGCTGTCCGGGTGTATCAGTATTGAAAAGAATGCATTGCTGATATCTACCACAGAAAAATATTTCTGTTGAGATTTTAAATCATTCAACAGGGTATGTGGGTCTGGCACCGTAGGTGTCCTTGGTATTACTGCGTCATTTACAGCTTGTAAATCTTGGACCATACGCCACTCTCCATTCGCTTTCTTAAAAGGAAATAAGGGTGTGTTACATGGTGAATCAGGAGATTCCACCAGTACCCCTTCCTTAAGTAAGGCTGCTATAATAGGTTTGATTCCTACCTCTGCATCTTTTTTTAAGGGATACTGTCTTTTTTGTGGTTTAAATGCTGACTTTGGCATTATAGTAACTGGTCCCGCTATACGAATAAGTCCTACATCTGATTTTCCTGTTGACCAGAGAGTTTCTGGTATATTCTGTAAGGCATTCTCTTCCTCCTTCAATAGGAGTGCTAATCACCTGTCCTTGCTAGACTGCAAGTGTACAGCTGGGTGGGTTTGAGTTATCCAATTCAACTTCTGCATTTGTATTCCCTGTTCTGACAGTTCTAACTCTGTCTGTTTTTCCCATTTCGTGACTTTTTCTCCCAAGTCTACCCATTTTACATTTTTGTCCTTAGTTAAGTTAACATGTGGTAATCGATTAGATTTATAAAGTGCAAAGAACTCCTGGGGCAATGAACAGCTGACTACACTGTTCCCTTCTGTGTCCCAGTACAGATTACATAATATCAGTCTGTTTGCATGATTTCTAAACAATTCTTGCTCATATTCCTTATCAGGTCCTGGTGTGTTACAATAATACAGAGTACAGTGCAACAAATGTTGTTTATCAATGTCAAGGGAGGGGAACTTACTGATGGCTATGTTCATCAATTCTTTGGTCACTGCCGCTGGACCAGTCGTAACCAAGTCCTGGCTGTACCAATAAAACATTTCACCCTCCGATTGCACTGCAAAGGTATCAATTTGTGCTTCCATACCCTGCATAGTCGGAACTACTGCTATACTAAATAGCTGCATAAGGTCTCTGCCCAACAGGTTTACTGGGCATTTTGCAGAAACAACAATTTTGCTTTTCTTGGTCAATCCTGAAACAGGATCAGTTATTGCAATATTATGGGAGAGGGGCTCCCGATACAGCTGTCCATTAGCTGCTTTCACTAGAATGTAATCAGGTGACTCTAAGTTCTCTGGCAGTTTGGAGGGATGTATCAGGGTCCGTGATGCCCCTGAGTCACACAAGAATCTGACTTCCCTCCCTTCTACCAGGAGTGTAACTTCTGGTTTAGTGTCTGCTAAATAGAGCTCCAAGCTCAATAAAGCCAAATCTAATATTTCATTTTCTTCACTATCCGTGACTTCCTGCACTTCCTCTATTTCTTCTGTCACATTCTCTACTCCCTCTATCACATTCTCATTTGTCCCTTCTCTGCTATCCCCTTCTAGTGATTCCTGACTATCATATAGTCAGTCCTCACCCTCCTTATCTTCCGTGGTTGCCTTCTAGTTTTTCTTGCAATCCCTTGCCAAGTGTCCCTTTTTACCGCATTTAAAACATTCACCCCTTTTTTTTCGCCCTTCAAAGTCCTCTGATCATTGATCAGATTGTTTGTTTCCCTGGGCATTTCTCTTGCCCTTTTTCCCAGACTGTACTACATAAACTTCTGCTCCATCTTCTACAGAAAATACTTGGGCTTTCTTTTTCTTTTTGCTATTAAAATGCCTTTCGGCATGCCTAGCATATTCAAGTAATGAGCGTAACCTGCTTGTACAATGATCTACCATGTGCTTTGTAATAAAGCTGCTTATGGGTGCAATACTGCCTTTCAAAAATGCATTCTTTAACTGCTGCTCATACGGGGAATTGTGTGTCTGATCTTCAGAAACCTGCATTCCACAGTGGTTATTAAAACATTCTAACAGTCTGGCATAATATCTGTCAACAGTCTTGCCTTCTTGTTGGATGCATTGATTAATGCAAGTCCATTCTGCCCTAGGCTTCCATTTCTCAGAGATTTGGTCTGTAAGGCCTTTCACTTTGTTGTCTAGCTCTGCGCTGCTATGTGGGAGGGGCTTGAACACAGCGTCACAGGGATTTCAGTTGCCACTAATCATGTGCCAATCTGGCCCCACAATTTATCTGACTACTTTTTCTACCTCTTCTCCATTTAAATTATAACTTAGCCTCATTCCTTGCAAATCTTCTAAGAACTTTCTAAAATTAACTTTTGGATGGGGAATTCCCTCAGTGGCTTTCCGGATGTCTTCCAGAGTCCAGGGTCTATACACTAGAATAGTTGGGTCCTGACCTTCTTGTCCTGCCTGAGGATTAGGCACTTCTATAAGTGGGCATATTTCTTCTTCTCTTATGGATCATGAATTCCTACCCATTTGATATAACTCAATGTCCCCTTTTGAGTTACCTGCCTGTGTTTGAGACCTGGTCTCGATAGGATCTCTAATAAACGGTTTTGCTTTTGTAGTGTCTCTATTTATAGTGACAGCAGGATATCGTGGGGGTGGACTAACTTGTCCACTTGCTTCATATTCTGGTAAGGGAGGTGGAGGGGCTGATGCTATTACTAAGTTATTGTCCTCCTTATCTAAAAACATTGCTTTTGAATTATTATTCTTTTGTTCCCTTTGGTTTACTTCCTCAATCCACCTGTGTGCCTGAGGAATTCCTAATTGACGTTGCTTTTTTACCCGACCTTTAGAATCGGTTTTAAACTGTTTGGCAAGTTTGACAAGAGATGATTTTTCTAGTTTACCATCAAATTCATACTTATTAACCCATTTTGAGTAATATTTAATATTATCAGCACGCTGTGACTGCATACATTTCGCATCTTTGGTTAACGGTGGACTTTGGGATCTTTTTGTACAATTATTACTCATTTTGTTCTACCCTTTTAATCGTTACATAACTCCTTATTTTTAACATGGTACCATGGATTTTGTTATAGTCTCTTCAGAATGACTGCCTACCTGCTCTGTTTCCCTAATCTATGACAAGACAGTAATCTTTTTGTCTCTGACTTGTATAAGCAAAGTCTTAACAAAATAAATACAAATCTAGTCCCTGATCTAAAACAGAAAAAAAAGATAGATTCACCTTACCTGAGCCTTCGTGATTGATCACCTGGTTCGAGTATACCCATCCTTCAGTCGCAGATCAAAAAGTGGCTGGCCTCTTTTGTACGACATTTCAGTCGGAGGACTTTTCAACTAAGAAGAACCGATGTGGTTTCTTCCCCGTACGGTTTCAAGCCACCTGGCCTGTCTGATCCGAGGTGAAGTGAGTGTTTCTGGTCCGAAGGACCAATCTGCCAAAGGAAAAAACTTCAAAGACCAATACACGTAAGGTTCAGTTAAGGCACATTTAATAACTTGCTGCAAAGAGACAAAAACATGCAAATACAAGGATTTGTCTAACTACTAACAGGAAGTATACTTTATTCTTATACTGTTTTACAAGACATGGCCTTCTAAGGCTGACATAATCAAACACAACTTTCAGTATTGTTCTACAGCAGATGTTACTCAGATTTTCTGCTGACATGACTAGATTTGTGAGAAACTTTTTGAGAAAAACAACCTGGCCTTGGTGGACACTAATCCATTTAGTCTTCTATTGTACAGTGTTACATTTCAAGGTACTTTTCTAACTCAGATAGAAGCAGATACTGATTGCAGTTCATATTTTCAAGCAGACTTTGTCCTAATTATCTATAGCTTCTACAGCTGTGTATTTTCTCACAGCACAAGTAGAACTCCTTGTCTAAATTTCATACAAGTAGTATTGTTCTATTCATTATTTTCCTAACAAAAGCAAGAATCATCTGCTTCTCAGTAAATTTCCAAGGCACAAGTAAGATTTTACCTAACAATACAAGGTCAGAAAGCATCTGCAGTTTGTACATATTTATGCAGTATGAAATAGAATAAATGTGTTAACCCTTTTCAAGCTCTAAATACGCTAAGCATATTGCTAATAAACACATTAATACATATTTTTCTGACAGCTAACAAAGAAGCTAAGAAAGGAGTTGCAATAACAAAGAAAGACCAGCTTCTGGAAATTAACCCAGTAGGAGGCACAAAGAAATTATATCAAATTGCAAGGCAAAGACAGAAAGCTAAAGATTATAGTCAGGCAATCTTCGTAAGAGATGCCAGCAACAACCTGCTCACCAGTCCATGGGATATCAAAGTCAGATGGAAGGAGTACTTCCTTCAACTTCTAAATGAAGAAATCCCCACACAAGCTGTATTGTCCCAGACACAGCCAACAATGAGAGAAGAAGATGAGCCTACCCTAGAAGAAGTAAGAATATCAGTAAGGAAAATGAAGTCAGGGAAAGCTGCAGGCTCAGATGAAGTCACAGCAGATATGATAAAGATGGGTGAGATAGGGAAGAAATGGCTCCTAAGGATACTATGACACCCCACCACTGGCCCAGTAATCAAGGAGTCTCAATCCTCACCACTAGCAGCAGTGGAGGACATACATTGATAGGATGACAAGTACATATACAGTATTTCCAGATGCAGCTCTCTGCATCAAGTGCAATTTCCCTTAAGAGCACACAGATACCACAATTAGTTCAGAGCTGGTTTCTCCCTCTTTCTCCAGATCCCCAGTAAGACTGCCCACTGGCACAGCTATAGAGTTGAGATCTCAGGTGAGTGGCCAAGCCAGCACCCTCTCAGTCCAACCAGTGCTTCGTGTCCCTGCCCAAGTGGCACACACTGACTTTGAGATTTGATTTATGCACAAACACACACACACACACACACACACACACACACACACACACACACACACACACACACCTGGAAAATACTGTCACAGGTTTACTAACTATTCCCCCTTTTACCCAGACTATAAGGTAGTTATCCTTGCCACCAGTCACATCCTTATCAGCTACTTTAAGGCCCTTAACAAAGGGTGTGCAATCTTACTGTGTCATGTTACTATTAATCCAAATGGTAGTTTGACCAAGAGCAAGGCTATTAGAAGTGGCCCAAAGTGTCACCAAATAAATATGCAAGTACTCTCAGAACTTAAATATGTCTTACAAATATCAGCCACAATGAAAAGTTTAAGTATATTTAATTATAAATAATAAAAGAACAAGAAAATACTTAGTATATAATCACAGTTACACGAGAGTTCAAAATCACAGGAAATATTTAAAACAACATTGCAAGGCAGTCTCAAATAAATAAAGCAAACATCCAAACCATACTTCACTATATTCCTGACTGTATCTAAGAGAAATTACTGTACTCTAGTTAACTTACTTACAGAGCAAGCAAGCAGATATGGTGAGTGGATGTTCTTGTCAGTTCAAAGACAAATACAAAATTCCCAGTCTCTCTCTCTCTCTTTCAGAGAGTTCTTAAATTAAAATCTCAAATATTACTGCTGGGATACTTGCAGAATGTCATCACTTCTTGTTATCTGAATCTATCCCAGGTGAAACCCCCCATTGATGCAGCTGTTAGCATTTAGCATCTACCTGGGAAAATACATAAACAAGAACTTCTCTTAGATCTAAGGCAGATCCAGGAAGTCATACAATAATAAACACTTTCAAGACAATACAAAACATACTTCTAGTTCTAGACATTGTGTCAGTTACTGCACTGAAACAGTGAGATAACATCTTTTGCTTATGGCCCAGCCATAAAGTAATCCAATCTCAGCTATTATCCTGAAGTTAACTTCTTGTGTTGCAGTTTCCATTGTTAAAATATATACATCTAAATGGTTACAATAGTGTATATACATTTCTGCTCAGTACTTTACAAAACATCTCTTCAGCAGACATGTCTGTACAATACGACATACAGTTCTAACACATCTGTAGCACAAGCATCTACATGAAGCATGTTGAGATTCACAAGTGACACATAACCATTTATAAAATTCCAGACAGCTATGCCAGCAGTATCTCCTTTTGTTACACTTCTATATAAATCATGTTAATATTCACAAATGACATTCAACCATTTACAAAATTCCAGATAGCTGGGCTGGCAGTATCTCCTTTTGTTACACGTCTATATAAATCATGTTAATATTCACAAATGACATACAACCATTTACAAAATTCCAGATAGCTGGGCTGGCAGTATCTCCTTTTGTTACACTTCTATACAAATCATATTAACATTCACAAATGACATATAATTATTTACAAAATTCCAGCTAGCTGGGCTGGCAGTATATCCTTATGTTACATTTCTGCCCCTCCTGAAGACTGAAGGTAGTTTTTCAACTGACCCTTGAGAAATGTTGCTTGAGAGGGTTGAGCCTATCTGGGAATCCCTTACCCCATTCTCTGTCTTGAGATTCCAGCTGCCTTGCCATTGCTGAATCCAGTACAGTGCTGCATTGTTCTGTCATATTCCTGCAACCCTAGCCTCTACCATAGTAATGTAGGATTTGGCTGTCTGGCTCCCTGTAGCAATAGATCCCCCTCAGACTCCTCTTACCTTGTACTGCAAGTACTTAGCACCGGGACCTTCCTATCATGGTAAGGTTTTATCATGTTGACCTGGAACAGTTTATACCCCTGCCTCCTGCCTAGCAGTTCTACCATGTAGTTAGCATCATTGACTTTCCTTACCACCTTGAAGGGTCCCTCCCAAGCTGCCTGCAGCTTGTTGTGTCTGACAGGAATGAGAACCATAACTTGCTGCCCCACAGCATATTGTCTAGTTCGAGCATTCCTGTCATACCAGACCCTTTTCTGCTGCTGGGCTTCTGCCAAGTTCTTTTGGGCCAAGCCCATGAGTTCCTTGACCCTTGTCCTGAGGTTTAGGATACATGCCACAACCGACTCCTTGTGGGATTCACACTCACCCTGCCACTCATCACAAATTAAATCTAGAAGTCCCCTGACCCTATGTCCATACAGCAACTCAAAGGGTGAAAAACCTGTGGATTCCTGGGGCACCTCCCTGTAAGCAAATAACAGATGGGGCAAATATCTGTCCCACTTCCTCTTACATTGGTCTGCAGATGTCCATAGCATGGTCTTGAGTGTAGAATTTAACCTGTCAACAAGACCATTATTCTGGGGATGGTATGGGGTGATCTTTAGGTGCTTCACCCCACAGTGCTTCCACAGACAAGTCAGCAGGTCTGACATGACATTGGCACCTCTGTCAGTCAGTATTTCTTTTGGGAAACCTACCCTGCTGAAAATCTCTAAAAAAGCATTTGCCACCTTTCTGCCTTAATGGAGGACAGACCCACTGCCTCAGGGAATCTGGTAGCATAATCTACTAAAACTAGGATATACATCTTTGCTGTGGAACTTGGGGTACTCAGAGGCCCCACAGTATGCATACCTACCCTCTGAAATGGCTCTTCAATCACAGGCAAAGGCATTAAAGGAGCTTTCACCTTGTCTCCTGCCTTGCCTACTTTTTGGCACTACTCACAGGTCCTGCAGTACCCTGTTACATCTCTGGAAATCCCAGGCCAATAAACGTTCTGCATAATCCGTCTCTTGGTATGCTTTATGCCCATATGACCTGCAAAGGGAATGTCATTGGCTATAGCTAGAAGTGGCAGATGGTAGGCTCTGGGCACTACCAACTGCTGTATTCTCTCACCCTCTTGCCCTCCCTCAGGGGTCCACTCTATATACAGTAACTCTTTGTCCCAGTTTACAGATTCCACTTTTCCTTGACAATCAGGTGCCTCACTGGCCACCTCCCCTCAGGCTTTGTAATGTAGGGTCTGAGAGCTGAGACTGTCTCAACTCTCTCTTTGTAACCATTCCCAGCTTCCCTTCCACAGGAAGTCTGGTATTCTGTGACAGTGGTGTCTCACTGTCAGCCAGGGTACTACTACTCACCTCTGCTCTTGCAATTACTCTGTCCAAGGGAACATCACTACCCACAAGTAGGTGTGGCTCACCTTTAGTCCCACTGCTACAAGGTAGCTCCCTCTCTGAAGTAACCACCTCACCTATCCTGGTCTCAAGTCTGTGATCTGTCTGGGTCCCCCTGGCTAGCAGACCCACATGCTTGTCTCCAAGCCTGACTGCATGTCACTGTATGCACACCAGGTACTGCATTATCAAATTCATTCCCTATCAGGACATCTGCAGGGATATCCTCAAACACACCTACTTGCTTGCTTCCTTTTCCACCCTCCCAGTCAAGGTGAACCCTGCTCTACCTGACTAAGCTAACAAAAAAAAAATAAAACTATTGTGGTATGAAACTCCAGCTCTCTCATAAATATCAGCCACAATGAAAGGTTTAAGTATATTTAATTATAATTAAAAGAACAAGAGAATACTCGGTATATAATCACAGTTACATCAGAGTGCAAAATCACAGGAAATATTTAAAGCAACATTGCAGGACAGTCTCAAATAAATAAAGAAAACATCTAAACTATACTTCACAATATTCCTGACTGCATCTAAGAGAAATTACTGTACCTAGTTAACTTACTTACAGAGCAAGCAAGTGGATGTTCTTGTCAGGTCAAAGACAAAATACAAAATGCCCAGTCTCTCCCTCAGATAGTTCTTAAATTAATATCCCAAATATTGCTGCTGGGATAATTGTAGAATTACATCACTTCTTGTCATCTGAATCTATCCCAGGTGAAACCTCCCCAAAAATGCAGCTGTTAGCATTTATCATCTCCCTGTGAAAATACATAAACAATGATTTCTCTTACATCTAATGTAGATCCTGGAAGTCATAAAACAATAAAAACTTCTAAGACAATACAAGAACACTTCTAGTTCTAGACATTGTGTCTGTTACTGCGCTGAACCTGTGAGATAACATATTTTGTTTATGGGCCAGCCATAAAGTAATTCAATCTCAACTATTCTTCTGAAGTTAACTTCTTATGTTGCAGTTTCCATTGTTGAAATCTATACATCTAAATAGTTACAATAGTGTATATACATTTCTGCTCAGTACTTTACAAAACATCTCTTCAGCAGACATGTCTGTACAATATGACATACAGTTCTAATACAGCTGTAACACAAGCATCTTGCATGAAGCATGTTAACATTCACAAATGACACATAACCATTTACAAAATTCCAGACAGATATGCTGGCAATATCTCATTTTGTTACACTTCTATATATAAATCATGTTAATATTCACAAATGACATACAATCATTTACAAAATCCCAGATAGCTGGGCTGGCAGTATCTCCTTTTGTTACACTTCTATACAAATCATATTAATATTCACAAATGACACCTAATTATTTACAAAATTCCAGCTAACTGGGCTAGCAGTATCTCCTTTTGTTACAGGTACTCATAGTGGTATGGAGAGAATTAGTGGAGAGCAAGGCGTATCCTAGATGATCAGAAAATAAGCATATTCAAGCCAGTATACAAGAACAAAGGGGACATCCACAACTGTAGGCAGTACAGAGGTATCAAACTCCTGTTACATTGCATGAAAGTTCTGGACAGGATGATTGATAAATGAATATGTAGAGCAGCAGAAAATAAGACAGGTGATGAGCAGTTCAGATTTGAATCAGGATGCAGCACAACTATACCAATGTTTGCAGTGAGACAGTTTGCTGAGAAGAAGCTAGACATGAGGAAAGAGTCCAACTGGGCATTCCTAGACAGAAAACATATAACAAGGTCCTAAGAAAGGTGATTTGGATGGTCCTGCTGTGGTTTGAAGCCCCAGAAACATTGGTAGAATTAGTACAGGCTGTGTACAAGCACCCAGCGACTCAAGTACAAGCAGCATTCAGTCTCACAGACAGGCTCCCAGTGGGAGTGAGTGTGCATCATGTTCAGCTATGAGCCCACTGCTGTTCATACTGGTGAGGAATTACATTAACAAACAGGTTGGAGGACACAGATCACCAAAGTTTCTGAATGCAGATGATGTGGCATTACAGGCAGACTCTGAGCAAGAACTTCAGAAAAGGAAAGAGGAATGGAATGCAAAACTGAAGGCACACAGGATGAAACTAAGTACAAATAAGACAGTAGTAATGGCAGCAAGTTGGGGAAATCAGAAGAAGCTAAGCTGAGAATTGAGATGGAAGAGAAGATAGTGGAACAGGTTAATAGCTTCAAGTTTCTGTGAGGGGTGGTTGGGGGAGAAGGGACATCTGAATGAAGAGGTCAAAGCTAGAATAAGAGGGGCTGCAGCCAACTGGCATAGAGTTTCAGGTGTAATGTATGACAGAAGAATGACACACAAGCTGAAAAGTAAGGTATACAAAATAGTGGTACATCAGTACTACTGTATGGTACAAAAACCTGGGCAGTAAAGGTAGAGCAGATAGGAAAGCTAGAGGTTATGGAAATGAAGTGCCTGAGAAGGGTGGTAGCATGTACACTGTGGGACAGACAAAGAAATGAGGACATAAGAGCAGAAGTCAAAGTAGATCCAGTTACAGAAAATATCAAAGACAACAGATTATGGTGGTTTGGGCACATGTGCTGAAAAGCAAAAGACAATCTGGTGAAGAAGATTTGGGACAAACAGAAAGAAGGTAAGAGGAAGTGAGGGCATCCAGCAAAGAGTTGTATGGATTGTGTGAGAAGATCTTTGACAGTCAGGCATGAGTGTAGAAGAAGGTAGAAGTTTGGCACTGAATCGAGGGAGATGGTGACAGTTAACAAGACACCCCAACCTAATGTAGAATATGGGAAAAAAGGGGTTGATGATGATGATGATTACCCATGTATCCACACCCTGTATTTAACTCTATCCCCACCTTACCTTTCAGTGTATGCTCTTTCATTCATTCCAGCCTTCTGACAATGTTCTGTGAAGGCTGATCACTGTATTCAAATAATGTGACTATTACCTAACTGCTTAATGCTTCCTTCTTATTTATGTGTTTGTTTATTCATTTTCCACATATGTTTGAATATATCATCTCTACATGCTATTGCTGCCATTTATAAATCCTATTGGTCTGTAATTTCTCTATAATAAATATTAGCTGTATTACTAATTTGCTGTCCTCTGTGCTTATTGTACTTGTGGCTTTGGCATGGATCATGGCTTACAGGATCCTTGAAATAGTTTGCTTACTTGGTTATCAAATAATAAGCAAATGCATATATACATACTGCAGAAGCATATAGATATGAATTAATATTATTGCAAGCTAACTAAAAGATTTTTTTTGCCTATCCATCACCATGTTTTTATGCTCTGAGTTACCAGTTTCTTACTGTCTTCCAATCTTTGATTTCAAAGTTCAGTGAAAGGCAGTTTTTGAGTTCTTATGTAATCTGCCAGATAAATCATTAGTATTGACATAGAGCATCATTCAAAAATGTTTTTTTTAAATGCTGATAAGCCACTTGGCACAGAGGGATGATACCCTTACTGCTCCCCAGAGAACCAATATTTGACTAATGGCATGGGTGCTAAAGATGCCGCCTATAGGACGTTTGGGAGATATGGCACTAACACTATGATGATGCTTTAAAGATAAAATCTGAGATCTGTTCTTTTTTCTCACACTATCAGTAACTTTTGCATAGGGTGTAGAATGTTCTGGTGAGTTTAGCAAAAAGCATACAGTAAAGAAAATAGTGAGACTAGATGTAACACAATTTTTATTTTTACAGTAAATTGTACTGCACATAAAGGACTATTATGCACTCAAACTAAAAAAAATGTGTTTTTAAACTTATTATGAAGGTCTGCACAATCAAGATCTGTCAGTATCACTAATTTTATTTTTTTTCCTAAGCCTGGCTCATGGCAGCAAACATGCTGATGTAATGTGACTTTTGTTTTCTTGGAAAGCATTTTCTCCACAATGCACTGTGCGTGTGCAGCTGATGAGACTGTCTGTCTCTGTGTTGTCAGATCATAGTCCCATTCTCTTAGAAAGGAAATTACTTTTTTGCAGTGATTCTTACATATGCATTTCACGTATATGTGCTAAAACATTTATGAAGAGTTCTTGAAAAAGATACAGAAATAAATGAGATAGACATTTAAAAAAATGAACAAATTTATATACTTATGTGTGAGAGGCCAGCCACGCAATATCAGAGCTTCTTGGCTGAGAGATAGTGCCTAGGGCTAGGGTTTGAAGTAGACCCTTTACAAAATATATAACCATTATAATAAGAAAACATTTGGTGTTAATTTTAGGTGGGACCATATTAGGTCCCCATATTTAAAAGGATTCAAACCAAGGTGGTGGCAGTGAGTTTAAAACCATATTATCAGTGAAAATGTTTTGATATCCCATTAAAATACACTTCCACCTATCAATAAACATATTGGTTAGAAATGATTAATGCAGATGCTTGTAAATATTTATCTAAACATAACTAACACTAATACATTTTTGCTTGAGGGGATCTGTGAACCTACCATGAGAGGCATCTAGTATTAAACTTATTTGTACCCTTTTATACAGATTATTTTGAATGATCAACTGTCTAGGTAATTAAGGGATTGTTGGATGTTGTTTTGTATCTATTAGGTATATTTATAATCCTTTCATTTTATGTATTCAAAAGTATTTTATGTAGTTGACAGGCTGTGTTTTTCAATTGTATTTGTTTTGTTGCTAAAACCAGTTGGTTGGGTTCATGAATGTTGTGCTACACACAATGGCATAAGGAAATACTCTTGTCTTAATACATGATGTAGCCATAGTGCTGTCTGCATGGAGAACCCATGCAAATGACCCCCTCCACCCAGATACTATGTGATAGTAATAGACTCATTTGCTTAGATTATTTTCTAACATTCTTAGCATGCTGGCTTTGAGCCATTGGCCCACATTTGCACATATTCCATCTGAGATCAGCACTGTGTCCTTTTTGTTAAAATGTGAGACAATATACATATGGAAGAAGTGATTATTGTACTGCATCCACTGCTCAGGATTAAGGGGCATTAGTCTGAACCTCATTTGTGGATAAGCAAATACATAAGTTGCTGTTTTTGGATGAGGCCAAAAATCATTTAGTTGCATTTGTCAGATACTCTGTATCTTCAGTGGCTTGTCATAAAGAACAGGTTTTAGTTACAGCTGGATGGGTGGGTCATCATGACTTATCTCTGTCTTGAGAGGAACATTGTTTTCCCCCTTATCCTATAGTTCCTCCTGTTTGTTTGTTTGCAGAGATGCTGTTTACCTCATTAAAATTATCTTGTACTTTGCCTAAAAAGAGCAATATGAAGTCAAGCAATCAATTGTTTAATTGAAATGCAACTATGAAGTAATTATAATGCAGAAATCTTCATTATATCTCCTTTTCATTGAGTTTTATGGTGGAAAAATACCATTGAAAATCTGCTTAGTTGGACTAAACCATGTCCAGTTAACATAACCTGTCCTTACTATATACACTTAAACACAGTAAACTCTCAGTTAACAGGAACTCAAGCAAGCAGAACTCTCAAGCAACCAGAAAAAAAAATCAAAGAAACAGTACAATTTTCATGTGTTGCAATTTCTGCCCCCCACGCAGAAACATACCCTATGTTTTTAGAGTTTTATAGTTTTAAAAAGGAAGATAGGAATAAATTCACTCTCTCCCCAACTTAAGAACAAGCCAAACCAAACAAGTAGTATAGGGTACAGTATTAGTCAGGCCTATTTTTAATAGTAACTCTCAAGCAACCAGACACTACAGTTATCCAGCATCTACCAATCTCCATGGGTGCCGATTTACTGAGAGTTTACTGTGTGAACTCATGAAATATACTGTATTATAATCACTCTTCCACCCCTAAACTTCAGGATTCACATACAGTATGAGCTACACTCCTCTATACATTTCCAAAAAGTATTTTATTACTGGCACTGAAGATGTGAGAAAGAAGCATCATACAAAGCAATAGATATTGTTTAGAACTAACAGATATTGGATATAACACTTTCTAAAACTAGAAGCAAAACATATCATTTCCATGTAATTTAATGCCTTCTAAAATAAGGAACAAAACATAAGTTCCATGCAAATATCCGTTCTCCCTGTGGTCGAGTGGCCTCCGAAAGACATGCGTGAATGGGCGTGCCTTCACTAAAGGTTGGACATCAGACTGGCACCTCAGCACCATAAAAACCTACTGCCAATCATTAGTGGACTGGAGTTCCGCTGTGGCGACCCCTAACCGGGAAAAGCCGGAAAGATAAACAAAAAAAAACTTCCCTACTCATAGTTACCCATACATTCTGTTATCCATTTCCAAACCTGTTATTGATGAATGGCCCCCATGTTAGAATACATTATTAATGTGTTGTGCTGTCAGATACAGTAATGTCTTAGTATGGGTTGTCAGCATCATCCATGTCCTATTTCCCTCCACCCTTGTAGTTGCTATTCTTCTTGTACAAATCTGCTTACTTAGCACGTGTATGTCACCTCTGTCCAACTCCATCTTTTAGCTAACCACAGACATTATATTCCCATGTCATTGCAGCATTATTCCACCAACATAACCAGTTCTTCTCTCACCATCTAATCTCCACTCCTGCATGACTTTTGCAGTCCCACAATATCTATCATTTACTCTCAATTCTCCTTCTACAAACCTCTTCCCAGCTACCTAAAACATTAGACCACATATATCTAATTTCTTCACATTCTCACCACTGGTGCATGTTATCTGAGAGTTGTGGACTATTCTTTTAGAGTTATTGTCTTAAGAGCCTCTTCATCTTCAGTTTGCCTGAGGTTTTTGCCACCTGTTTATTAGTTATTGTACAGATTTTCATCTGGCTTCAGTCTTCAGTTTATGCCCCAAGATGCTGTCCACATTTCCTCCTTCCCATCATTCTTCTCTGTTTTTTTACCCATGTCCTTTTCACTGTGACCATAGCCATACAGCCCTTGCAATCACTCCAGCAGGTCAGCATATATCCTCCACAATCTCCATTTTTGACTTTGTAACCATGCTTCTGTATTTGCTACCTTACTTGTCCCCAGCATTTTCAAATCATATTCTTAAACACTCATCATCCAGCCGTGTCCCTTACTGTACAGGAAAGCATGGTTATCTTTCCAATGTGAACTACATGACATAAAACAAAAGGCTTGCTGGAAACTTGGTTTGCTCTATTTTTTCTTGTCTTAATTGATTCCTTGGCCTAGAAAAACAACTGTATGCATCATCAGATTGCCTATTATTTTGTTTGCTGCTGCTATGATGCTTTCAATACTTCTTGTTAAATTCTGTAAAAACATGACTATAGGGTGGTATTGTGAAAATGCTGGAAATGAACAGCATTTTCACCTGATTCATTTACTACTACATTTCCTGTGTATATCACATGGGTGGGGTGGGGGGGGGGGCATTTCAGTTTCTTACACACATTTCAATGAATTTTTTGCTCAATAAAACCAACTCCTGGAAAAGCCCCATTCATCAAAATGTTAATTTTAAGGACCTTGGAAATAACACTTTTTTCCGGGGCAAAAAATGTACCCCTCATGTAGGGAGCTGTGCTGCTATAGAATAAAATTTTTCTAGATAAGGTTGTATCATCAATGAAGAAAAGGTCAGGTGTGCACGTTGCAGGGATTTTGTACTGCCACTTCTCTTACGTAATGCAACTTTGGAGTCAGATTAGAAATTTGATGGTGGTTTAGGATGCAGAGAGAGTTGACTGCATGAAGAAAAGTATTTGGGTGGAATTCAATAAAGCCTACATGGAGCGATTCTTCATGTAGGCATAGTGTTATGGCACCAACAGGGAACATGGCCACTGAGCGATCCAGGAAACAGGGTGGAGGGGTGTGCACGATCATACTGACACACAAATGTCTGCAGAATGCAAATCACCTCATAAGCTGGTGAAAACCATGCAACAGTAAGCAGAAAGGCACTTGTGTATGTGCTGTATTGGTGGAAGAAATGTGCGAGATACAAACTGTGTACCGGACTGTAAATTTCAGACAAGGGCTGTAAAAGGCTAAGAAAAAGGGTGGATATGGTACCATAGGCATGCAAATGCCCAAGACTATGGACAGTGAGTCCAGAAAGCAATCCAAATCATTAGAAAATAATACATTTTTTAATACATATTGCCACGCAAACATGCCATTATGGAAAAAAATTAAAAAGTGTAAAAAAGTGAAAAGTACACATTTGCAAATATAGTGCATTATACTGCCCAGCATGCAGAGTATTACAATGGCAGGTGTCAGTGGTTGCTATGGAGGCAGGCCCTGGAGTATTGAAGTATCCAGAGTATACTCAATTAGCTGTATATAAATGAGCTGCGGTTACTGAATAGCAAAAAGGGCTACAGTGTCGCAGATACAACCCACGATAGGGCTAGAACCATGTAGGTAGTGGTAGACCAGGTAACTGCTATCAAAAGGGTGTGTGTCACACTATGTTAAAGCAGATTGGAGCTCAGCAGTGCCTCTTTGTGCTCAGCTAAGCACAACTAAGCAGGGGTGTGTGTGTCTAATGCTGCTGAGCATGTTTTAGCTAGTTTAAGAAAAGCTGAGCATGGCCATGGTTGGGGGAGTGTCAAAACTGCTGAGTACTGTTTACACTAGTGCCACAGGTTTGTGCACTGCATCCCAGTGCTTAGCAGTGAAAGAATTAGAAAAAAGAAAGAAAAATAGCCTGGGAAAGTCAGTCAGGTAGAAATGACTGATAAGCCCTGTTCAATAGACACTGGCCCATGATATACCTATCAGGTGGAATGCAGCATAATGAGCCAATCACACAGGCTGCAACTGCAGCACACCACTATAAAGTATGCATACATCATACAATCAGATTTTCCCACATACTCTGCACCATTGGAGTACACACTTGGGAATTTTAACTGACAAAATGCTAGGGGCTGCTTCTGCTCTGCTACATCTGTATGTGTTTGAGGCCGAGGTGAGTGAAGATTATTATGCTGACAATATGGCCAGACTGAGAAGGAGAAGAGTGTTCAGGCCCAGGGTGCCCTTCTAGGGAGTACATGAGCTGGAGATTGTAGAGTGCTACAGGGTGCACAGGGATATACTAGAAGAACTCACTGAGTTCTGCCACCCTGAACTCAGACACAGAGCCAACAGAGGGGACCCCATCCCAGTGGAAACAAAGGTATGTGTAGCCCCTTGAATATTAGCTATAGGTACTTTTCAAAGACCAACTGGGGATATAATGAGGATCTCACTGGCATCTGCATCCAGGGTACTCCACCATTTCCTGGATGCCATGCAAGCACATGCCAGTGAGCACATTTATTTACCCTGCACCCCTGAGGAGAGGGTCAGCAATATTCATCTCTATCACCATGTAGCACACTACCCTTACATACTGGGTGCCATAGACTGCATTCATGTGCACATCAAAGCACCACCCAGTGAAGAGGGTAGGGTCTATGTCAACTGCAAGGGGTATCACTCCATCAACTGCCAGATCATGTCCAGTGCCCAGGGCATTATCATGAATGTGTATGCTGGCAGCCCTGGCAGCTATCACAACTTCCACATCTGGCATGCCTTACAGCTGTACCAGATATTTGCCAGGGGGGACATCCCATACAGTCATCTACTGGGGGATGCTGGCCATGGGTAATGACACCCATCAGAAGTACACACACACACACCTACGGAAGAACACCATAATGAGGCACACACACACAAACTAGGAACATCATAGAGTGTGTGTTTGAGCTGCTCAAGTCACAGTCCTGCTGCCTCAATATATCTGGTGGGGCCCTGCAGTATTCTCCAGCCACATGTGCACATGTTCACAGTATGTGCCATGCTATACAATATGATCCTGTGAAAACAGCTGCATCAGCAACATCACAGGGAAGGGACACACAGCCCCCCACCAGTGCCGAAGTCCCCACAGCCACAGGAGGACTTGTAGGAGGAACCCCTTGAGCCTGTCCCTGTAGGCAGACATAGGCATGCCCAGTATGCCCTGGCCTTGGCAAAGAGGCAATGCCTAGCACATGCACTGACAACCTATGGTCCTAGGGACTAACACCTCACTCTGACTCACATACATAGCAAAAAGAATGCCAGCCACACCACACAACCTGTACCTTACCATGTATTGGCTGTGTACAAAATGCATCAGACAGAGACAGCCCTGAAACACTGTTATATCAACCACTGATGGCACAAGGTAAGTCACTCTTTTTACAACAAATAAATGGGGTAGCAGACTGTGTTAGCATATGTATGGACCTGCTACATGTATGCAAGGGAACAGAGTGAGCTACAAGGATTGCTGCAGACAACTGACAGCTGTGTGGGACAACAGGATCTTTCTGTCCAATACTGGACAACCCATAATATGCAGTAGATCCCAAGCCAGCAAAATGCAATGCACTATGTGAGGGAATGACACACAACAGGGTCACAGGGCAGATGCTTGACTGTCAATGTTAGAGTCCCCTAACCCCAACACACTCATATCCCCATACAACTGCAGTCACATTATGTTTGCAAGATAATAGAAGCAGACCACACAATCCCTGGACTGTCCCAATCAGCCTAGTGATATGTACCATTTCCCCAATATGCAGGGGTCAAAGTGCTATGTTTGTCTGTGGTTGATAGTCTCAGGAAGTAAACTCCACTGTCATGGATTAGTGGGTAAGTACATTATCATTGTTGATGGGGTACATGGTTTGAGACTGGCTGCACCTACTGTTTTACGTGTGAGCTACACCTATGGTAGGAGTTCTGCAGACTGTCCATAAGTCAGTGTTTGTTACTGCAAGAAAGCTGGCCAAAGACAGACGCAATGGAGGAACAGGTGGCCACAGATATGGACAGTACACAGCCCTGATTAACCTAGACAGTGGCTAGTGGAACAGCAGGTAGAAACAAGTCAGTGTAGCACCAATATATAAAGCCTGTCACATAATTGTGTCAGTACTTACAGCAAGTCAGTGGGCACCATCCATACCTCACAAATGTACAGAGTTTAACAGAATGCCCACATTTATGGCTCTTATATCTGTTCTGCTTGTCATAACATTTGCAGTTTTTTGGCAAGCTATTAGCAAACTAAAGGTTGCTGTGAGAAACTAATAACAGACAGTTGAGATGCAGACTGCATACCCACTGGAAAATGCATGCTAATACAAAACCATTCCACCAACTGTCTAGGTTTGTAAGAGCAATATTAAAATCCTGTCCCCATGTTTGGGACTATGTCCCAGTGTTATATATGCCCTGTCCACATTAATGCTGTAAGAGTTTGAGAGGTATGGGCGACATGTAGTCTTACAATAACAGAACAACACCAACCATCTGAGGACAAGAGCAGACATATGGGGAACTATGCTGGACAACCTGCAAAACAGGTACAGTCAGAGGTGTGAATTCCATAACCCTGTGTGTGGTGTTACATCTCTTACCCCAGTCACAGAATACCTACAATTACATAGAACAGCAACTATGGACAAAGCCAGAAACTGGAGCAGGGCAGGACAAAGGCCCACATATAAGGGAAAGGAGGAACTACTGGTCAGACTAATGTAGAAAGTGCAGAATACAACAGTTCATGTAGTAACATAGGTTCCCTGCAGTGTATGGAGTTGGTAACCCAAATCTCTGTCAGTGTTTCCTCACATCAATCTATAATGATCTGCCACTGACATACCAAGAAATCACAGTGCTATGTAAAATGTACCAGACATATTATGCAAAACACTGTTCACTCTAATACACACCATACACACCCTTGATATGGGTCAGATATTACAGACAGCGCACAGCCAGGAAATCCCTCAGGCATTATATCAGGGAGGTGCTGGACTGTTCCACCAGGTTCAGCAGACAATTGGCTGTAGCACAAAAAATCCTGGACTGGAGTACAGGTAGGTCTGGCCTGGAGTCTCATTGCAATTAATGATGGTCATACTGGACATGCTCCTACACTTAGCTAATTTCAGCCTATGTCTGAACCCACACCTGACTATAAAACTGTGATATCCATATATATATATATATATATATATATATATATATATATATATATGTGCATACAGAGAGCTATGTATACCTCAACTGTCTCTCCCTAATCCCATCAGACATGATTACCCTTATTTATCTGTATGTGGCACATATAAAATATATCTGGATCTGTTGAGTTTAATAAAGACACACACACACACACACACACACACACACACATATATATATATATATATATATATATATATATATATATATATATATTATATTATAGAGAGGCAGACAGAGGGGGAGAGAGAGAGAGAGAGAGAGAGAGAGAGAGACTCAGAAAGGCATAGTGTGATGTAGTGTTGCAGCCACTTATCCACTATTGTAAACAGTGGTGTGTGCAAATAGTATGGTGAGCTCTAGTATGTAGTAGTAGGTAAGTAGGGGTGCTAATCTCACATCGGCCACCTTGTGTGTGTCTGTTTGTGTATGTATTACACATACAGCAGAATCACATGCCAACAGGCCTATGTTTGTGCAATGGTTACTCATTTTATGGTCCTGTAACTGGTGTCCTCCACAAAAGTGGCCTCCCTGTCAGCAGCTACCGATGTCATCCACCCCAACAGCAGTGGCAGACACTATCCAAATGCATAAGCTCCATGGTGCATGCGATAACTACATAGCATTATACTGTATACAGCTAGATAGGTAGTGGTTTTAATCCCAGCAATGAGAACTTAGTGTGTCCACATGTGTGCAAGTATATCCCCTTGCAGTTGTATTTATCTCCTGCCTATGTATCTGCATTGCCAACACATTTTAACGACTGTGCCCATCTGTGAACCCCACCATTGACCTACTTCCCAGGGCTTGCTGATGCCATCAACCTTAGATGTACAGTTATGCACTCTCCAAACACATAAGGTCTGTGGTGCATGTGATAAGTGCATAGCACTGTAGTGTATACAGCTAGGTAAGTAGTCATTCTAATCCCAGCAACAGCTACTCAGTACGTGTATGTAAGTATATCCCCTTACAGCTGTGTGTATCTCCTGCCTACGGGTGTGCAATGCTAATGCATTTTAAAGCTTGTGCCTACCTGTGAACCCCCCATTGACCTACTTTACAGGGCCTGCTGATGTCATCAACCTTAGATGCACAGTTATACACTCTCCAGACACATAAGCTCTGTGGTGCATGAAATAAATGTGTAGTACTATAGTGTATACAGCTAGATAGGTAGGAGTTCTTATTCCAACAATGGCAAGTCAGTGCATGTGTGTAAGTATTTCCCCCTGCACCTTTGTGTATGTCTTGACTATGTGTGTGCAATGCCAATAAATCTTAAGGCCTGTTCCACCCTGTTAACCTCCCCCCATTGGATTACTTTACAGGGCCTGCTGGTGTCATCCACCTGAGATGCACCATTAGACACTCTCCAGATACATAAGCTCTGTGGTGCATGCAATAAGTACATAGCACTATAGTACATACAACTAGACAGGTAGGGGTTCTATACTTATGACCGGCATATGTGTGTGTGTGTGTGTGTGTGTGTGTGTGTGTGTGTGTGTGTGTGTGTGTGTGTGTGTGTGTGTGTGTGTGCAGGTGTGTGTACATGTGTGTGTGTGTGTGTGTGTGTGTGTGTGTGTGTGTGTGTGTGTGTGTGTGTGTGTGTGTGTGTGTGTGTGTGAGTGTGTGCATGTGTGTGTGAGGCATATCCCCTGTAGCAGTGTGGCTGCCTTGGGTGTGCAATGGTTATACCATTCTGAGGGCCTGTTCCACCTGGTTAATCCCCCCATTTCATTACTTTACAGGGCCTGCTGGAGTCATTCATGTTAGATGCACCGTTAGACACTCTCCAGATGTAGAAGCTCTGTGGTGCATGCGATAAGTGCATAGTACTACAGTACATACAACTAGAGAGGTAGGGGTTCTAAACTTATGACCGCTATCTCTGTGAGTGTGTCTGTGTGTGTGTGAGGCATATCTCCTGTAGCAGTGTGGCTGCCTTGTGTGTGATGGTTATAACATTTTGAGGGCCTGTTCCACCCTGTTAACCCCCCCCATTGCATTACTTTACAGGGTCTGCTGGTGTCATTCACCTTAGATGCACCACTGTTAGACACTCTCCAGGCACATATGCTCCATGGTGCATGCAATAAGAATGTAGCAATGTAGTACATAAAACTAGATAGGTAGGGGCTCTAAACTCATAATTGGCATCTGTGTGTGTGTGTGAGAGAGAGAGAGAGAGGCACACCCCCTGTAGCAGTGTGGCTGTCTTCCTTGTGTTTATGTGTGTTTATCACACTGAGCTACTGAACCATTGCTGAATATTGATTGAGTAATATATGCCTAGAGTTCACCTGGTAACTAAACATGACCTGGTAATAGAGGTTGAGTGTCATACAAGATGGCAGTGATACTTGAACACACATGCATAAGATTCATGCATGACAGAGATAGTAGGTTAACTGGGTATTAATACTTGGAATGCAGGTCTATGTGTGATGTGTACAGACCATATTGGAGTGCCAGTTTGCCTACCTGAGCCATATACAGTTGCAGATGGTATATTTGCAGTCTACAGCTATTACAGTTTCATACTTGCCTGCAGCAATGTAACTAAGTTCAGGAATGCATATAGCTGAAATTCAATTATTAACGCAGGACAATCCTGAGAGAAACACAGTATAATACCTTAGCCATTACTATTCTAGGTTCAGATCTTAGTGCAGAACAAATATCATAATCCATTATATCTTGTAGTACAGCTCCATATCTACACTTCAGTAAAACAGCTCTTTATTGGCTAACCTTCAGTCATTTCATGGTATTATTCCCGTGTTTACTTCGCAGCACTTGTAGTACTCGATTTCTTGGCCAACAGACCAAAATACAGACATTTGGCACAACACAGCTTTATTAGTGGTGACATGAAACAGTGATTGGTATACCTCTAACAGCCTTTATTGATGAACACTTTAAATAATGCAGGAGTTAAAAGATGGCTGTTATTCCACAATGTATGCAGTGCTAACTTTATTTCCTTAACAATTCTGAATGCAGTTATACGTTATCTCCTTAAAATTATGAATGCCGTTAAATGCAATTGTATTTTCTTACTATAACATTATTATTATTAATACAGTTTAAACATTTATTTCATTAACATTATTAATACAGTAGTAACTTTCATTCTGTAACATTCGCAGGTTTCATGCTTTCATCTATATTGAACTGTACCTGGCATTACTCACTTATATCAGTCCAGGTCTATGACCACATTCATTGCTGTACACTCAAAACAGAATATACCTACTAGCAGTTACTACTGTACTCTTTCTTATTTATATTACTATATATGGCAAGATATATCTGTACTCACCACACTCTCTGTGCATCCTGGCCAGGAGCCCTGCTTGGGCCTACAGGTTGTGAGCTCTCTCCTCTGCAGCTGTGAGGAGAGAATAACAGCATTATGTGTACCTGTCTATCACATATTCATACCAGAATTTGGCAAAACAATCTTACAATACTTACAAACTTGTGGGGGGGATTGTCCACTTGAGCATCTTAGATCCATGTGGCCAAGAGATCCCCCTTCTTATGTTTCAGGTCATCATAATGGTGCTGTACCTGCTCAGCTCTGCAGGTTATACCAGTTGCACTGGTGAGGTTGCTTGTCACCCGGTCCCAGGCCTCCACTTGTACTCCGATCCCTGGAACTGGTCCTGCAGCAGTCGGACGTCATGGTTTTTATCAAGGAGTCCAACCATGACCCTGGACTCCAAAATGCCCCAAAGCTGTACCAGGAAGCACACACCCTCTCCCAACTTCTGCCATAGTTCCTGCAAGGGTAAAACTCCAACAGGTTCTGGCTGCATTCTCACCTGCTCAACTTAAATAATGCTGTTTTCCCTCCCCTTGCTGCTATCGGGCCATTTTTAAAAATGCGTCGCTTTGCTTACCACTGTGCAAACCCACTGAGCAGTGCTTAAACTGCCAATGCTTAGCAATGCTTAGCAGTGTGCAAACCAGTTTAGCTGAGCTGAGGACTGCTTAAACTGGGATTGCTTAGCAGTGTCCAGACCAGCTAAGTGGAGCTGCACATTGCTAACTACTGTTAAAACGGGTCCTGTTTAAGCACTGTTTAGCTTGCCTTAGCAGAGCTTAGCTAAGGGCAAACCCCATTTAAAATAATAACAATAAAAAAAGATTAAAATTAAATTATTTGTTCATTACTACTACTTTATTAATATGTGTATGTATTGCACTTCTATATTTCTTGACCTTCTGTATTTTACTTTTTTTTATCTTGGAGTGTGTATTTTAGGTATTGTGGACCTGTGTGTAACTGGATCTTTTCTCCTTGGGTCTCCACTGATAATGGGCTTCTGGCCCAGCTGGACTAACCAAGTTAACATATGTCAAGACATACATCAATAAAATAAAAAAATAATTTGTAAAACATTGCTATCAGATGTAAAAGCTGAATGGCATATATGTGTATTTGAACCATGCACCTATCACACACAGAGCACAGGGCCATGATTCTAACCCTTCCGCTGCATGGATATGATGACTCCAGCTATACATTTTGATTTAACTCTCAGCTGTATTTAAGCACTGCTGAGCACCGCATCACGCCATGCAAACATGCCCAGCTATGCTTAGACATGACCTTTAATGTTAAAATGAATAGTATCTGGTTACTATTTTTAGATGTCTGGCAAGTGTCCATTGCTAAGCGCACCACTGTGTAAACGCAAATAAATAAATAAATAAAAAGGGAAATAAAATATTTTACTTTTATATTTCAGTGCCATCCAGCACTTTAACAGTGCAGGGGGTATGTTACTCATCTCCGGACACTGTAACACCTCCCTACACTGATTCTGTAACTGTGTTACACGGCTCTGTCTCAGTAGTGCACCTTCATTAATATGCAAGGCGTGCTGCTGAGGCAGGGACGTCGGGAGGCATACGCACTGTACTGATTTCAGTACAACTTATGTAGAAGGGGGGGGGGTTGCATTTAAAATTTTCTTTTTTTCGCGCTTTACTGCCGATGACGTCAGCGCGCTTTAGGCAGCCAGTCGGAATGGAGCTCACCGCACATGTGCGCTTTAGGCAGCCAGTCGGAATGGAGCTCCATGCTTTCTGAGCAGGAGGAGGATTCGTTATGTTGGTCCGAGCGGTTATGTTGGTCTCACATCATGGGAATGGAGCTCCAAATGCTTTCCGAGCGGGAGGATTCGTTATGTTGGTCTGAGCGGGAGGAGGATTCCCGAGCTGGTCTCACTTCATGGAGGGTTGGTGAGTAATATGATGAAGTGTGTGTTGGTCCGAGCTGGTCTCACTTCATGGTGTGTGTGTGTGTGTGTGTGTGTGTGTGTGTGTGTGTTTTAGGAACTCTGTTTCACTTGACTAAATGTAACTATTTTGACATCAACAGTACCAAATGGGGAACTATTCCTCAACTAACAAAATACTTGCTTATTATTGTGGTGGGCACTAATGAAGTGTGATGCAAACAGAGGTAGAAATTAAGTAATTTTGGGGGGAAATACATTACGATCAAGAGCTGTACCTCCAACAAGACCTATTTATGTTACAATATAGATTTAGGCCCCTTGTTCTTGTAATTGCATTGCTACCAATCTTGCAGATATGCAATAGATCAAGTAGGACTGGGTTATTTGCATCTTTATAACCCAGGCATAGAAGACCCCACAGGAATCTATAGGAGACAGAAAAGGGATATGGGGTTTGTAAATGCTCTGATTATCACAGGAAACCCATGACTTGATATTTTATTGGTGAGCTATTGCAGAGGCTTTTCATGTTGGTTTACATGTGTGGACAGGTGTATACTGAAGGGTGCATTATATTCTAGTGTGGACCTGATGAAACCTGACTAGAAGAGCATGATGACCACATTAGAAAAGATGCCACTTATAATCAGTTATGTCAGACAGAAGGCTTTTATAATGACAGTGAATATTTGGTGGTCAGAGAATAGATTGTTATCCATGAAGGTGTCTAGGTCTGTAATAGTGGTGCCTATGTTAAGAGGGAAGTTATTTACATGCAGGTGCGTGAGTTCCTGTTTGCCAGACTGTATGATAATACATTTTTTGGAATTCAGCTTTATGTCATGATGCTGACACCAAGAGTTTCTTCAAGTTATACTCACTTGGAGGATCTGAGTGTCTTCAAAAGATTTTAATAAGAGCTCCAATCATGTAGTCTTCCATAAAACTGGTTACCCAGAAGCTTTTAATAACATGCCATGCTGGACATCATAGAAGTGGATGCCAGAGCCCTGGGGTACACCACTTCTTGCAAGTCTCTTGTACGGGTATTGTGCCATTAGTGCTAACAGAACATAATCTGTCAGTGAGCCATTTGGTAAGTCAGATGATTAGATATGGATTTATACTGAGTTTTATCAGTTTTCAATAATGGCAGAGTAGGGTATAATGTTAAAAGGATTAGCTTATCCTGACATCCCAGCCCCAAGTGCCCTACATCCACCCTTGGTTTACTGGTCATCTTCTTATCCACCTGGACTACTCTGGTATTGCTGGGGCCAGTCATAGATCCTAAGGCAACCTATGGGTTCAGCCATCTGTACTTCCAACCCCCGAGTGTTTTCTTTTAATATACAGTACTTACTCCATTTCTGTACCCCCACCCTCTACATTTGAGGGTAACTCCCTCTTTGGACTATGTCTCTCCTTAGGGAGTGTTATTGATGAGCACTGCCTCACACAGGATATGCACACCCATCCCTCCTTCACTCCCTGCTACTTTGTAAGTTGTCCAAGCCACTAATCAAACCCTGATCAACTGGGCAGTACTCAGAAGTAACATTTATCTAAAGCTAGGTATTTGTCTATTCAAAGCAATGAACTAGACCAAATAACTATATAACCTTAACAGGTATAAATCTGGTTCCATTCTGTTTATAGTGCTTTATGAGATTCATGCTGTAGATTGCAATTGAAGTGAGAGAGCTAATAAGAGTAAAATACTAATCCTTTGGATTTACTGATACTGCAGACTAGTTACTGACAAGCTACTTAAAGATAACTAAAAGCTGTCACTGGAGCTCTGAGAGATCAGAATCACCAACTTAAACACATTTACGTATCCACAGTCCTTGAAAGGATGTTAGACATTATCTGTTAAATGAGACATAACTGGAAGACAGTTGGAGTCAGCCCACTCAGGAACCCCCTCCTTTAGCTGTTATTTTTTGGTGGACCTCTTTTGTCAATACTACAGAATTTTTGTCTTGTGACGGGACACTTCTGTGTGTTTAAAAGTATATATCTCATAATTTATGATTAATTAATTTAAACAGCATGAATCTGAATAACACTAGAGGTTTTACGTGTCACAACTATGTATTTAAGATTGAAAAACATTTTAAAGACGCAGACACTGGATTAAATCTGATGTATTTGTTTTGCATTATAGTTACCACTGCTGGAAATTGTGTACTGGGACTCCTGAGTTCAGACATATGAATCTGATGACTGAGATTTCTAGAAAATAAGAACTCCTGTCACAACTGATTATAGATGAAATTCCACACACTTAAGATATGTGCTAAGAGAAATATATTTTCTGACGATACTTTGCATTATATTCTCCAAAGAATACTCCTGCGTAGGAAGTAATCCCAGTATACCAGCTGTTTTCACCTTTAAGTTAAATGATAACAAGAAGCTAACATTTGTTCTGGCTTAAGCAGTGCACCCCATCCCTAATCTTCTACAGTAACCCCCCCCCCCCACTGAGTGATGAGTATTAATGACCAGTATGGTGGGTCTAATGCTGTTTGTCCTCTGTGGCTGATTACCATTTTTTGGGCACGTTCCAGTAACATAATACCAATTGCAGATTTTTGCCTCATATTTGATCTGATCAATATCTGTATGTATCTGTGGTTTTTAAATATTGCAATGCTTGAAATTTGATGGTGCAGTGGTAGCAACATAGCATTGATGCCTCCCAGCTGTAGGTTCTTGGGTTTGGTTCTTGGCTGGGGTGCCTTCTTTGTGTGTGTGTGTGTGTGGGGGGGGGGGGCTGTATCTTCTCCCTGTGTTTGTGTGGGTTTGCTTTTGTGTCCTCCCATGTTACAAAGACATGTCCGCATTATTTTTTCCTGGGCCTCTGCTGAGAATTGTGTTTTTTTTTGTTCCAAGTCAGACTGTCCTGATTAACAAATTGACAGGCATTTAAATTTCAGACTTCAGGTTTCTGAATGTTTACTTCCTTACATATTTGATGGCGCAGTGGCAGTATTGTTGCCTCACAGCTGTAGGTTTTCTGGTGTGATTCTTGGCTGGGGTGCCTTCTGTGTGGAGTCTGCATCTCATCCCTGTGTTTGTGACATAGTAAAACAACTTTTTATTCTAGCAATAAATATATACTAACACAACCTTTTTATAGCAATTTTTTAAGTTTATGACTGTTTGAAATTTGTCCTTATTTTTGGGACTGTAATACCCTGTTATTGGCTTTGTCCAGGTTTTTTGTGCTAAGGTTGACAGCTATGGCAAGAACTGAATTCACTGAATATGTTTGATGGCTGTATTCCCTCATTACTGGGTTTGTCCAGGTGTTTTGTGCTAAGAGGTTGACAGCTATGGTGAGAACTGAATTCATTAAATGATAGCCATTTAAGTTTCAGTCTTCCTCTCTTTCACAAAGCAGGTGATTTGGCATAGTGGTATGTTGTTCTGACTATTTTGCACAGTGACCTTGGCAGTAAAATGTATGATGGTAACACAGCATTTTATTCTAGCAGCTTTCCAAGATTATACAAGCAATGTTTAATGTGTTCCTGTTTTTGCCCTTTTGACCCACCCCAATAAATTTGGCTTTTTCCAGACTTCTTGTGCTGCGAAGTTGAGATGTAGTTGAGTATTGCGTAGATTTTACAAGGAGCTGAGAGCTGCAGGGGAACAGAAGTTTAGTGCTGATTATGCTAAGTCGGCTCACATTGCTAGTAGCACAAAATGTTGTGTACTTGCTTTTAATGCAGAAGGTTGTTGGTTCTACTCCCATAAGGGGTGAATGCTGCTGTACTGAAAGTTGAGACACTAACTATGAGCCTGTTATCAGTTTGCCTTCCATTTTCTATTGCAATATTACTAGCTTATTATTAATGTAATTTAGGCAATTTATTCCTCAGGGGCATCAGACACTATTTTTCGGTGAAGTCATGAAATATAAAGGTGATTGCTAGCAGCAACCTCTTCACTAGTTAGATTTATTTAACGTGGAATTATTTAGATGACTTTTTTTACTACTTCAGAGATTGTGCATATTATTTACTGATAATGGTGGACTGTAGAAGTTTGACTAGACTTTTATGATGGAAACGTTCTGAATTGGGCAGTTTTGTTTCATTGTTTACTGGAAAAATGTTCAAAGCAATAGGAAGGTGTATCAAAGAGCACATGTATGTTTCATATGCAAGGGGCCTATGATTTAAAAGCAGCCCAGAATTAATTTTTATCTGCCACGGGTAAAATGTATTTTTCTTTGAATGTGGGTTTTAATGTTGTTTCAATGAATGTGAGTTTCAAGGGCAGAGAAGTTTTAATGCCAAGTTTGTTTAGCAGATGTCTTAGTGTTTGTGCTGTAAAATGCAAAATAAAACTTTCAAATGAAGTTCAAATCATCATAGAAGTAAATCAGTATGCACATTAGTGTTTATGGTAAATGGAGTGAAATAGCAAAGTAATGGATCATTGGAATGGCTGCAGGGAGGCTCCATTCGACCATGGTTTTGTGAGGGGAAGGGCGGCAAACTTAGACAGCCCCAGCTGAACTATACCTCCCAACTGTCCAGATTTTCAAAGAATGAATAGATTTTTGCTTCTTATTTTTGGTTTGTTCCTCAATTTGTGGTTTTCTGGCAAATGATTTAGGAATTAAGTCACTAAATAATGACACACTAGTTTCAGACTTTATAACCTTCAGAAAAATGCATGCTAAAATAAGACCTGTTCTATCAACTGTCCCAGTTTATACAAGAGCAATTTTTAGTACTGTTTATATGTTCCCTCAATATATTTGGCCTTGTCCAGATTTATTGCATTAACAGGTTGAGAGGTACATGCAAATTGCTTTATAGAATTAGGCATAGCCAAACCTCAACTGTCCCTGATTTTGGCTCAAAATGTTGTTCTTCCCCTAATGATCCCTCCATAAAATATCAATTTTGGAAGAAAACATAGAGGGTTTACTTTACTTTTATAAATAACTGTAATGATCAGAGTTATACATTACTTTTATTTCAGAAATGCATGTAGATTCTCTAATTTTGTCAGCTGCTCTATGTTAACTGTGCTCATATTAAAATGGTGTCCCTCCTTTGACAGGTTCCCAGCTGTATTGTCTGGCAATTTTATATTTTTGCATCACATTTTTGGTCCGTTGTTCATAAAATTGCAGTTTTCTGGCAAATTAGTGGCAAATTGTTAAAGACTGAAGTTAGAAAATAATGCAGACATTTCAGTTTCAGATTTCATACCTTTCAGAAAATTTGTACTGATGCAAGACCTACTACTATTCTATCATCTTTCTAAGTTTATAAGAGCAATATTTAAAAATGTCCTTATTTTTGGGCCTTTGCCTCAGTTTTATTTATGAGTTTGTTGCTGTAAGAGGTTGAGAGGGTGTGTGTGTGTGTGTGTGTGTGTGTGTGTGTGTGTGTGTGTGTGGTAGGTAGCATACCTCTCAACTGTCCAAATTTTGCAGAATGTCCAGATTTTTGCCCCATATTTTTGTCTGTTCCTCATAAATTTTGTGATTTTCTAGAAAATCATTGAAGGCTGAAATTGCTAAATAATGACAGACATTTGAGCTTTAGACTTCATGTCCTTTAGAAAAATTCATACTAGCACAAATCCTGTTATTCTAGCAACTTTCTAAGTTCACGAGAACATTATTTAATATCTGTCCCTGTTTATTTTAGGCTTTGTCCATATTTCTTGCACTAAGAGGTAGGTAGGGTGTGTGTGTGAATGAAACATCCTAGTTAGTGGTAGCAGGTGGTTAGTAATTTACTCAAGCTCAAAACCTGTACCTTAGTTACAGAAAACAAAAGCATAAAGTCTCTACCCCAACTACCATGCTGCATTTTTCAAAGAACTGACATTTCAGGTTAATTTTCAATTCAAGGAACCGAGTTTGAGTGAATTTATATTATATTACTGAAGAGGCATTACAGCGAATGCCTCTTCATCGACACTAAAAGAGCGAACCGTGAATTACGAGAATGGCCGTAGCTTGGCTGGGAGGGGGGTAGCAGTTTGAGAGCTGTCAGTACAAATTTGAAAATCCTAGCTACACCCCTGTGCTGAGGGGGAGCCACAGACATGGCCATAGTACACTCCATGTAGGCTTTCCACTATTCCTACACAGAGTTTATTAAATCCCCACCTATGTTTTCCCCCCTGCTTGCTCCCATTTCAACACTGTCCTATCACCCCCTTTTTCTTTTTAAATTTTTTAGCACAGGCTTGCATGGAGCTAAGCAAAGTGCTGAGATATGGCATGTCACACAAACCCAATTAAATGAGCTTTAAAGTGCCTTAATGAACTTATGTGTTTTCCACAGTGTTAGGCACATGTACAAAGTAATCACCTCTGCCATGTTTTAAACCCAGGGCCTGTCAACTGCAGTATACTGCACCAACTCACTACACCACACATACTTTAATTATAACAAGTGTTTTCAGCAAAACATACTGATTGCCACTGACAGACTGAAATTGAACTTAGTGGGAAAATTGGTAGTGTACCTGGGACTCTGATGCAACACTACACAAGCACACAGACAAATAAATAATAATAGCAGTACATGAGGCTTGCAATAGCAGGTAAATGTTCCCTTTCATCTGCAACATCTTTCCACCCACGTGCTAAGGCATTAGTGGCACAGTACATATGTTCATCTGGCACTCTTCTGCAGAGCAACTGCCTGTGAAGGCCATGCAAATACTGATGGATGCAGGCAACGTGTGTCACAGCTGTATGTCTGCTCATATATTTGGCAAATGAGTCATGAGTCATGCAGTTTTATTCACCATACGTTACTACTACTGAATTATCTGATGCCCAGTTTTGCAAGTCAAACATGCAGGTAGGGACATACTGCACCTATCTGTGCAGCCTTCCTCTATGTCACCTACTATTCTGCTATTGGCACTGTTGCATAAGAGATGTACCTTACGCGCATGCCTCAATTGGACTGTAAAGGGTACCCTCACCCTGGGTCTGCTTTAATGACAGGACTACCACTGCTGCCACAGTTACATGTACAGATTGCTGGCCTCCAAAGTGTTCATACCCCCCCAAGTGTCCTAGCCTGCAGCAGCAGGTGAAGGCTACAGCATACACAGCGGTATGTTAAAGTATCTGCTACAGGCCAACCATACCTCCCAAACCCCTATAACAGGTGATACAGACACATCCATACATAAAGGGTGGCAAAGGTCCAGAGATAAGGACACGTTTCACAGTTTGCCCCTACAAAAATAGTGATTAAGTAGATAGAATAGCAGCTACCACATTAACATGCATATTTTGATGGGTATGAAGTGTGACACTCACATGTCTGTCTCCCCTTACTGACCTCAACCCACACTGTTTGCCAGTGAACTGTCAAAGGACCACAATGTCAAGGGACACTGCCCAAACATATGAGGCAAAACTGTGCACATACTGCATACAGCTCTACAGAGGAAAGTATTTGTGTTTACCCTCTGTAGTGCTGTAGTCTCCACACCTCAGTAATGTCCATCTCCAAAACTAAGAAAGGGGTCAAGGCTTACATGACGGCCTTTTATATTGCACTGTGGTGCCATGTCATTGGCTAATTATAGTGCAAGTCAACTGTTTTGGATGCAATTACCAATTCTGAGCTGCAGATTGGTAGAGAGCCAATTACCTGGCAATGAGCATTACCTACAAAATGTAAACAACTGCTTATGGGGAACATATTTATATGTGGTTTTACTCACACAGACAGAACATGTGAAAAGCATTTGCAGAGGAATGCTTCAAACAAAGGAACACATCACTCTACCAGGTATGTACTAGATTTCCCCATAAAACAGGATGCAGATGGGAGGATGGTGGTATGGGGAATAGGGAGTAAAACAGTTGGCTTGCATTAGATCTAAGATATTGACATGTCAAGTCATACTCTGCTGTCCAACACCTACAGCCATGCCTCTTAACTGTCACTGATTTGTATCACATCTCTACTCTGTCCCTCTCATTCCCTCCTACAATGGTCAGCTATTGTAGTAAAGATGGTGGATTACACATATAACATAGTGACACTAAGTAAGGCTGTACACTCCTGTAACATCAAATAATGTACTGTAAAAACCTCCTGTCAGTCTGTCAGTGTCACACATAATTAGGACTAACATTATAAAAGTGTCCCTGAATGTCCCCGATGTACTCTAGCTAAGTCCCTATTTTGTGTCATCCCTGTCTGGTTGATGCCTAACATAACTCTCAATCCCATACACTAAGAAATCAGGACACAGCCATAATTAATGGGGGAACAAAGGCCCAAGCTCAGTGACAGAGTATACATATTGGCCATACAAAGTAAGAATTGGAATAGATTAACAGATATTACTGTAGCAAAAGTGTTTTCTGAGGGGCTGACGGGTGACAGATTGTGTTTTAATATTCTGACAGCAAGCATCAATGATCTCACAACCATTTGTCAGACATCCTCAGATTTGTGCAAATTAGACTACATCTATGAGGCAAACATGGTGACATTCTGCACACATCTGTATAGTTGAGAATTACATTGCCTACAGGGAATATACACTACAGCAGGTGTGCATTGCTGTCTGTCATTGTGGAACACTGGTGTTGCTGGACTGTCTCCATATAGTTGGTATAATAGCACACTGCTATTTGACCGACAGTGGCTGTATGAAGTATTAGTGGGGATTTGCCCATAGGGGACACACCACAGTACACTGCAGTGTTGGGTATAGAGTCATACAGCAGGATCTTTCACAGCAAAGAGGGACATTACCCAGTATTGCTATGTCTTGGTGATAGCCACACATGTAGTATGTTGCCAGACTGTGGGGTATGATGTGTGAGGGAGCAGTGGATAGTGCAGGCCATTATGGGTGTGTATGGTCTATACATGGGGGACATCCATGTATCTGGTCCTGTAATGTATTCCCCTCTTGTTGTCTTGCAGGAACAATGTACTGACAGAGACATCCACCATTTTCAGCAGCAGAGAATGATGCCATGCTGAATGCTCTCAGACTCCACCATCAAATCCTGCTTTCAAGGGATTGACACAATCAGGAACAGCAGGCAGAATTGTGGGGTGACCTGGTGAGGGCTGTAAATCAGCTTGACCAACAGGACAGGACCTGCGAGCAGGTCCAACGCTGAGCCACAGACATGGTCAGTGCCGCACGTCAAAGGACAGCTGCTGTTGCCAGGGATCATGCTGCAACTGGTGGAGGGCCTGCAACAGAACAACCACACTCAGCCACAGAGGAATTCCTGGTGAACCTAGGGTCAGCCAACAGCTCCCAGACATCCATCACTCCATACATCCTGGAGGTGGGTGCCACAGCATCCATATTAGAGGAGCATCCAGGTAAGCTTACTATGTTCACCAGTATTATATGTTAGCAATTATTGTGGTAGGCTTTACAGACCAGTACATGGGTGTCAGGTCTATCAGCTTTGGTGGGGGGGGGGGTTGGCTTTTACCTCCTGTTGTGTATATATACTCAGAATGTCAGCAATATAGCCAGTATCACATTAGCTACTGTACATGTGGATATACACATATATTACATTGTATCTCTGTAGCATTTCGTGCTGCTGACAAAACTTCTCCCTCACCTTTTCATTGGTACACCAGGTGTGGCCAGAGTCCATGGTCCTGTACCTGGTAAGTGTGATACTGTTCTTTTACAGATCATATATACCCCATGAAAGTGAAGGGGTGCCATTATGCCTTATGCACAACTGTTGTGCCTAGCCAGAGTAGAATTGTTGTATATTCCATTTCGGAGCAGTTGACTACAGTGCATAGCCTAGGGAAGGACAGGTGTGTATTTCTACAAACTTTAACATGTTTGCACTTATAGTTATGAGCAACTATGCAGCCTGCTATACATGAGGCAATTACTTCAAGATGCCCATTCAGACACAATAGGGAGATGGTGCATACCTGAGGCAGTGGTACTACAACTGGCATATCATTCTCAAGATAGGTATACTGGGTTATATGTGTAGGTCTATCAAATACAGTGTCATATTGCATACCTCAGAGGTGTATTGTATTGACAACGTTAACTGGATGTAGGTGACATGCATGTTCTACAGGGCCTGACTTGTCTGTGTATGTTGTTGTGAGTATGTGTGTTGTGCATGGGATCTGAGATGAGAAAATGTAGGACATGTAATGCAGCTGTGGATCATCATCTGTATGACTCTATGTGGATTTCCATACATAATACTACAGGTGGTAATGTACTGCTTTTGTCTTGCTTCTCACAGGTGAACAGGGGGTTGGAGTCTGTCCCCCTCACTGCCTGTCAGTATCTCATTGAACTCTGATGATGATGATGGTGGCCATAGTGAGGCACAGGTGGGGTTGTCAGTGGCTGAATATGTCCTAGAAGTTGACATCCCTGTTCTGTCCCCATTATCCACATATACAGTCAGTATGCCCACACATACTCAGTCACCAGATGCCATAGATATTGGACAGTCTGAGGAAGGCAACATTGAACTGGACAGTGTGAAAAGTATGGCGTCAGTGAGTGTAGACACTGTCTATAGCCAGAGAGCTGGCGAGGTCCCACACAGGCAGATTTTGTCAGGAGTGCACAAAGGAGGACTGCTGCCCATCCACTTCTTGTTGCAGGTGTCACATCATGGGTCACTCGCCACATGTTCCAGGCTGTCATGGAGGCACAGGCACATTCTGAATGCAACACCATATGGATGCTTAGGGTTATGGATGAAGCACAGTCTGACATCCATGACTGCCTCCACCACATTGGTGGACTGAGACAGTGTCTGTCTTTGAGCGCACATTGTCTGTGCTGGAACATCTGGTTGGAGTTGAGCGATGGACACATGGACATAGGCCAACAACACCATCTTCTGAGAGTCCACATGGCCATGCACACTCATGCTTCTGTAGTGGCAGTACCTCCAGCGCTACAGAGGGAAGAGTGCTGTCCACACCATGATGTGGCAGGCCATGGAAACATGGCCCTGGGTGCTCCTGTGGGGGACACAGGCCGGAAAACAGCAGTCACCATCAGGTATTAGCGCTGCATCTGACCTTGGGCATCGTGGTGCCCATGCTACTCCTGATGAGACCAGTTCCTGCATTTGTGCCCGTAGATGGTTAACTGTCCACTCTACCACATATGGTCCACAGCTGTCCACCATACACATGTGTAGGGCTAGCACTGGGTTTGACTGTGTATATACACACACACACACACACACACACACACACACACACACACACACACACTCCAACACCACTGTCACATGCAGGTCACCAACAGACACATATGGCACCTCTCCATGGCCCATCTAACCAGCACCCCTTCCTGACTCACACACATACTGTCAACTGTTTGGCACAGCCTAGGCCTCTAGCATCCAAACACCACACCTGTGCATGTAATGATACCTGTGCCACATCCCTTCCATCCATGCCATCAATGTGGGGACCTGCATATATGTGTCTGATGCACAGGATGACTATATATCTTTGCATATTTTTGTGTAGTGTAGTAGTGTTATGCCAAGGCAGTTTGTTTGGGCTTCAACAGGTACTGTATGCTGGCATGTGTCATGACTACACATCAAATGTTCTGTATCTTTATTGCCTGATGGTACACTGGTGGTAGTGTTACAAAATGACAGATGTGTCACAGACCTCTGTATGCTTTTGTCCCAGGAGTCTGAATGGTTTAACTATGGACACATGGTGCCAATACAGCAACATAGGATGGCAAGGCAGCAGAGCAGAGATATTACATAAGCAAGGTATGCCAGTATATGTGCATGGCTCCCTAGGTGCTTATGTGTAGAACAGTGTGTCAGGGATAATGGGGACAGTCAGCTTCATCATGCTTTCATAACCTGTGACACACTCTATTCCCCTTGACACATGTCACCTGGGTATTTTGCACGTACAACTCTAGATGGTGGAGGACATCAATTATGCTTATGTAGAGGAGAGCAATTTAGGAACAGTTGCTAGTTACAGGGCCGTAAAATGCATAACCAACACAAGGGGTAGGCCACATGGGCATGTCTCTAGTGCTGCAAGGGACATATTTACACACACAGACAGAAGGATACTGTGAGATTAGAACCCCTACCTATCTAGTAGTACACACTACTGCTCACAGTACTTACCACATGTGCCACACTGTTTATCGGCTGTCACACTGTTAGTCAGTGCTCTTAAGGTGGATGACATCAGCAGGCTTTGTAAAGGAGGCCAGTGCTGAGGCCAGCAGTTAGTCACAAAATGCATCACCATTGTACACAGATAATCCATACAGGCTTGTCTGAAGTGTTGCAAGTGAATATATTTGCACACACACACACACACACACACACACACACACACACACACACACACACACACACACACACACACACACACACACACACACACACACACACACACACACACACACACGGATGCTGTGAGATTAGAACTTCTACCTCTCTAGTAGTATACACTATAGCTTGCAGTATTTATTGTATGTGCTATGCTGTTTATCTAAAAGTACATTGTCAGCCACTACTGTTAAGGTGGATAACATCAGCATCCTTGTAAAGGAGGCTAATAGCTAGTCACAAAATGCATAACCATTGCAGAGATAGCCCATACAGGCTTGTCTGAAGTGCTGCATGGGGATATAGTTACACACAGAATTGGATGATGTGAGATTAGAACTCCTACCTATCTAGTCGTACACACTATAGCTTACAATGCTTATTGCATGTGCCATGGAGTTTCTCTATTGTTAGATTGTCAGCCAGTGCTGTTAAGGTGGTTGACATCCACAGCCTTGTAGAGGAGGGACTTTAAAGGCCAGCAGTCAGTTACAGGGCCATAAAATGCATATATATGGGCATGCCCATAGTGCTGTGAGGGGATATATTGATGCACACACACAGAGTTGGATGATGTGAAATTAGAACTGCTATCTGTTTAGTATTACACACCACAGCTCACAGTACCCATCGCACATGCCACAGGTTATGTCTGCAGTATATGTTGGTGCAGGCACAGTAATTATGGAATAAGCAAAGTGGCCTTGTGTTAGCATGTGTGGCCTGCAGAGTGATACTGCTTGGTTCTGGTATTGTCTCTAGTGTCCTAGGTGTGGGATACCTGCTAATACCTCTGTTATGTGTACACTTACCAGTCTGGCCATATGTGGCTGTTAGCAGTTTGATAGGTGGACATGTGGCCAGGGACAATATGGTCTGTGCAAGGCATGCATTGTACCCATTGTACATTATACAACCTGCGTACCTATGTCTGTCTGCAGGGTGACAGTCTGCAGACACAGAGGTCTGTGGGTGAGTGGATTATGTACTGTTGCAGCCTTGGTCTGGTGCCATTGGACAGCTGTTGTGATGTGTATGTGGAGATAACTCCAGCATTCTGGGGTATGTGGAAACATTTGTACATCCCTGCATGTATCTATATAATTGTGTATAACAGCAATGTCTCCTTAAATGTAGTTGTCTGTATAAGTAATGTAAATGTGTTATGTAGAAGTATGTGGGGGTCTGTGTATCATTGAACTTTATATAACTATATGAACATGTTGTTATCATATATATATGGGTTCACTACATATGACCGAAAACCCACAATACTGACACCCAGAATACCGAGCCCAGAAGTCCGAAAGCCCATTAGCATGAAAGTACACATTACCAACACCCAGAATACCGTCTGCCTGAAATCTTGAAAAAAGAGATCCAATGGCTGTAACGTGCTGAAATACAGACAAACCAACACCAAAATCAAATGCTACTTGCATAATCTCACCCGACCATGGAATAGTACACAAAACACTAACGTCCATGCAGCTGAGGCCATTGCAATACCTGCACACCATCATAGCAAAGCAAAACTGTTGTCCTCCACACCAGGAATTTATCAATTGCAAGTAAGTCCCTCCACAACGTACAAACAAACTCCGATCATGACACGAAAGACTAACACATAGTGGTACAATGGCACATTCCCAATTATATTGCAAGTAGCTTCCCTCACATCTTAAGTAGCTGTGCCATGCATCTAACTAACTCCACAGTGGAATACTCATCTTTGTTATCCAGTAGTCGCTGGAACTTCTGTTGTCTATCCAGAACCTGCCTACATTTCGGAAAGGGCTCATGAAGGCCGTCTATTCGAGTCTGTTCCCTGGTTAGGCAAGTTATAAGTACAGATAGATCTGTTGCCCTATCCCCTAGAAGACATTTTAGTTGCTGATGCCACGCCTCTACAGAACTCTGAGTGCATGGCAGGAAGAGTCTGTTCAACTCTGAGACATTCCAAAATCTAATAGTGAATAGGGGTGGGAATCTAGTAATAGCCGTTGACCTTGTAGTAAACTTCCTCACATGGCCCAGGACATACCAGTCTGAGAAATACTTAATTTCCTCCCTACCCTCATCAGGGAATGACTCCTTCAATGAATTGAATGTTGATATTACCTCTGACTCCTCTAGGAATGCTAGACCAACCAGTGATTTAACAGCCAGCTGGAACTCATGACTGCAGTTATACAAAGACCCCAATCCTAACTGCTGCACTTTGCGCCAGACATTCCGGCCAAAGTGAAATAAACAACCCTTGGCAGTTACTTCAGTGAAGTTTAGCCTAATACTCTTTATAGCAGCTACCTCATAGTCACACAGCACATAGTGGAGTGAAACTGAAATTTTAGGATGCAAATAAATATAGCATGCAGTGCCGTAACATGTTATAAGCACGAAGGGACTTTTTTCACATCAGCCCATATATGAGAGGGACACATTTGCTATATATGCAGCACTTAACAATCCCATGTATGCTATACAGTTGGCGGCATATGGCACCCTTGCAGAAGTACATCCCATCCATCAACCATATTGTAGCTACACTCAAGTCATGCAGGTTATTCAGTGTACTAAAGACAACATGTGTGTCTGAGCCTTGATCAGCAGCTTGTTTCACTATGAATTCACCTGTTTGTAAGGGGAAGCAGCTAAAGTCTAATGTCTCTAAGGTTAGGTTAGGTATGTGTCCTACAGCTGCATTCTTACACCTCACATGGTTTATTTGTTGCAACGTGGCCTTCCTGTTCGGAAGACTGGATACACATCCTAGGGAAGTGGATGCTAGAGCATCATCCACTAGTAAGCATGGTGTGTCCCTAGACATGGCAGCTTTCTCGTGGAGTGATTCACAGATGCTGTAACATTCTACTTCTAACGGATCACCCACATGATTATGCGGCATGGTTTGCTGCAGTCTCTCACCTTCTGATAAAGACTCAGTCACTGTACTTCCCTTGCAAGTGTTGCTTCATTTCCACTTGCAACACCAGTAACACTTACTACCAGACTTCTGCTCTAGATGATAGATGTACCCATCAATTATCAGCACATCTTTACATTTTAGGACCTCAGCCTTGGGTAGAGTACACCGACAGTACCAGGTGCATCATAGTTTTGGTTGGCCATATTTGCAATCTCAGCCATTGTACAACCTAACAAATGTTACACCCACTTAAATACCGGTGGTTCTGTGACTGGTATGTATCTATAGCAATGGTGATTGAATGTCTGCTATTCTGTGAGGTTGGGTGAGCTGGTATGGTATTCTGGGTGTTGGTAATGTGTACTTTCGTGCTAATGGGCTTTCGTTCTTCTGGGCTTAGTATTCTGGGTTCTGTCGGTATTGTGGGTTTTCGGTCATATGTAGTGAACCCATATATATATATATATATATATATATATATATATATATATATATATATATATATGTGTGTGTGTGTGTGTGTGTGTGTGTGTGTGCCACATACTGATACAGACAGTGATCAAACATGAGGAGGGTAGGGAGAGACAGATATGTATACATAGCTGTATGCACGTACAGACATATTTCCACATAGCAGGTCTTTGGGTAGTATAGACAACAGACATGGGCTCAAGTTAGCTAAGTGTAGCAGCATGCCAAGTGTGATCATCAGTACTAACAAGGTGACCCCAGGCTAGAGCTACCTGTACTCCAGTCCAGGATTATTGTGTGCGGCAGACCATTGGCTGCTGCACCTGTTACCACAGTACTGCAATTCCCTGTTATTGTCCAAGGCATTCCCTGGCTGTTTGCTGACCTTAATATGTGACCCATATTTAAGAACTTTACAGAGGTTCACAGACTGTCCAGACATTTGCCTCATATATTTGGCCTGTTTCGCATAACTTTGTTGTTTTCTGGCAAATTACTGGCAAATCAGTGAAGTTTGAAGTAAATAAATAATGACAGACATTTGAGTTTCAGACTCCATGCACATCAAGAGAGTCATGCTAATGTAGGACTGGTTCTTCTATTGACATTCTACATTTGTAGGTGTAAATATTTGAAACTTGTACCAATTTGTGGGCCTTGGTCCCACTTTTATTCATGGCTTTGGCCAGATTTCCTGCTCTAAGAGGTTGAGAGGTATGATGTGACTGGGAAACATGGTGAAACACCATACACAGGTTGACAGTCTGCATACCTCTCCCTGAACATATTTTTGCAAAATGTTCACCGTTTTGCCCCATATGTCTGCTGTGTTCCTCATACATTTGTGGTTTTCCAGTGCTATACTGTAAACAGCAGTCACTGACTTGTTGTACCTATTGACACATTTAAATGATGGCCTTTATATCCTGCTGCTAATCTGACCTGTTGTAGCCTGCTCTTATACTAGCCACCTGCTAGGTTACTCAGAGTGTGTATAATGTCTGTCTGTAGGTATGGCCCTTTGTGCCCCCATTCACTCTGGCTCTGTCCAGCTTTCTTGCAGTAATAGATTATGGGGTTATGACAATGTCTGGGGCTACCACCATATGAGTACCTCACATACAAAAGATGTTGGATGCTGCCAGATTCAAACCTTCAGCACCATCATACATGGTACTGTCCCTGGTCCAGTGAGCCACAGCAGCTACTAGGTAGAGCAGTTTCATTCCTCACACTATCAACAAGATAGAGAAATTGTCTGGTGTGCTGCTGTATCACTGTAGACTTACTGTTACAGCAGTTGTATGGGAACACTGATGTGTTTGGGGTGGGGGAATGACCAGCCTATGCTGTGCTGGCATAGGCAGTCATGTGACTGTCCTGTGACCCCCACTGTTTGGCATCTCCCTGAAATAATGTCATTTTGCAGCCATGTGGCCTAGTGGATATTATAAAGCACATACTATTGGACAGAATATCTTTTGTCCCAAGTGGCTGTTAGATCTTCTCAAGTAGCCCACTATATTCCCTTGCATACATGTGGCAGGTCCATACATATGTTACAATATGCTAGTACCCATTACAAGTGGTGAATATGTGCGTGAATTACCTTCTGAATGCAGCAGTTGACAGACCTGTAGTTTGGGGCTGACTCTGTCTGATGCACGCAGTACACAGCCAATACATGGTTAGGTACAGGTTTTGTGGGTTGGCTGGCATCATTTCTACTAATATGTATGTGAATTGGAGTGAGCTGTCAGTCCCTAGGACCCTATGTTGTCAGTGCATGTGCTATGTATTGTCTCTTGGCCAAGGCCAGGGCATATTGGGCATGCCTATGTCTGCCTACAGGGACTGCCTCTGGGGGTTCCTCCTTCGAGTTCCCCTGTGGGTGCAGTTGTGGTGACCTAGGCATTATTGGGGGGCTGAGTATCCCTTCCCTTTCCTGATCCTGCTGCAGCTGTTTCTGCAGAATAATATTGTGTAGCATGGCACATACTGTGACCATCTGTGCACATGTGGTTGGAGAGTACTGCAAGGCTTTACCAGATATATCAAGACACTAGAACCATATCTTCAACAGCCCAAACACATGCTCTATGATGTTCCTAGTTTGTGTGTGCCTCATTATGGCATTCTTCAGTGTGTGTGTGTGTGTGTGTGTGTGTGTGTGTGTGTGTGTGTGTGTGTGTGTGTGTGTGTGTGTATTTCTGATGGGTGTCATCATCCATGGTTCCAATGCATAGCTAGCATCCCCCAGTAAATGGCCGTGTGGGGTGCCCCTCAGCAAACATCTGGTACAGCTGACATGCATGCCAGAAATGGGAGTCGTGATAATTGCTAGGGCTGCCAGCACACACATTCATGATAATGCCCTGGGCATTTCACATGAGCTGGCGGTTGATGGAGTGGTACCCTTTGCGGTTGACAAAAACTCTACCCTCTTCACTGGGTAGTGCCTTGATGTGTACATGAGTGCAGTCTATGGCACCCAGTATCTCAGGGTAGTGTGCTACATGGTAGAAGAGTTGCATACTGATGGCCCTCTCCTCAGGGATGTGGGGGAAATAAATGTGCTCACTGGCATGTGGTAGCATGGCATCCAGGAACTGGTGGAGTACTCTGGAAACAGATGCCTGTGAGACCCCCATCATGTCCCCAGTTGGTCTTTGGAAAGTACCTGTAGCTAGTATCCTAAGGGCGACACATACCTTTGTTTCCATTGAGATGGGTTCCTCTCTTTTGGCTCTGGGTCTGGTTTGAGGTTGGCAGACCTCAGTGAGTTCTTGTAGTATGTCCCTGTCTACCCTGTAGCACTCTACAATCTCCAGCTCATGTAGCTCCTGGTAGGTTTTCCTGGGCCTGAACACTCTTCTTCTTTTCATTCTAGGCCTATGGTCAGCATAGTAGCAGCTGCATTGACCTCAGCATCTAGCACATACATATGTAACAGACTTGCAGCAGCCGCTAGTATTCTGTAGGATAAAATTACCAAGTCTGTACTCCAATGGTGCAAAGTATGGGGGCAAATCAGATTGTAGGGTGTATGCATACTTTATAGTGCTCTGCTGTAGGTATGCCTGTGTGATTGGCTCCCTATGATGGATTCCACCTGCCAAATACATCATTAAGGGGTTTAATGGCCCTAATTTAAGTGAAACAGGGGTCCTCAGTAGTTAATACATTATTGACTTTCTCAGATAGTTTTTTTTTCTTTGGACAACCTTCCTTGCTGAGCACTGTGGCGTTCTGCACAAACCTGTGTTGCAGAGGTAAACAAGACTTAGCAGTAAGCAGACATGCCCCCATGAAGGCTATGGCTGAGTGCCATGCAAACATGCAGAAACACACTGAAACAAGCACCCCAAAGGTAAACAAAACTTAGTAGTCACTGGACACATCCCCTGCTGAGTAAAGCGGCATGCCATGCAAACAGGTGCCGCTGAGCTTCAATGAGCTTAAAATTTTGTGGATACACCCCCTTTTGATGTCATCTACCTCTTCTGTGGACACCAACATGGTTCGGTCCCACTACAGATGGGATCTGTGGACACAGATACCCATTTGTGCTATTCAGTAACCACAGCTCATTTGCATACGTGTCCATGCACAGTACCTGGAAATTACACAGTTCTAGGCCCTGCCTTGTTAGCAACCACATCAGTCTACCATTGTATATACTCCACACAGGGTTCTATAATGCATTATTGTTACATACTCACATATTCTGGTTTTTACAATCTTTTTTTTTTCCATAACAACATGTTTGCGTATTGTGGCACACCATGCAAACATAACCAGGATATTAAAAAAAATAAAATGATTTTACATTACATTAAACATGGTTTTGGCACACTGTGGTTCCTTTTGCACATATCTGTGTCCTCTATACTGTTTCTGCCACTGTAAATGCATGTTTATAGCCCCGGTGTCATTTTTATATCCTGTACATGGAATTTTTCTGTGTACATTACAGACACCAACACAGGGTATGCATGAATGCCTATCTGCTTGCTGGCTCACTCTACCTGCCTCGTTTACATACATTTCACCTGCTTATGAGGTGATTTGCATGCCACAGACACTTCCATGTTTGCATGCTCGTGCACGCCCCACAGCTCCATTTACTGGATCTCAGATCTGCTTACATTTGTGTAAGCAGTGTGTCAATATGCGTACATGGACAATAAGTACATGTAGACTTTATTAAATTCCCCCCATGTGTATTTGCCTTCATAAAAAGAATCATCAAACATCAACGTTCAGATAAGATATGCTTTCTTTCTACATCTTTCTCATTGCATATATGCATAATGTCTGCACACACATATATATATATATATATATATATATATATATATATATATATATATATATATATATATATATATGAGTTCCATAAGTTTGGTTGCTCATTATTTTGTCGTGGCCAGAATTTTTGGTGAGGAGTGTCAGTAGTAAAGAACATTGAATTATGCTATACTTAACTTTCTGCACTTTGACAATAGCTTAATTTTGAGTTATTTCCCTTTTTCATGATTATGCAACCATGGAACAACCCCTATGTAAAAATAGTTTAAAGGTATATGTTCAGGATAGGTGTCTTTATGGGAGGAAATTTGTGATTTATTTTAACTTAAGGGGACGTGTTTAGGTTGTGTTGTATATGATTACAAATGTAAACTACTTTGGTATAATTACAGTCTTTGTGTTATGATATTTGTTCTTAGTGGTGATAGAATATTAGATGAAATTGGTGACTGTACTGGCTCTTGAGCAGTTTCATCTATTATCTTTTGTAAATTAATATGTTATATTGTAGCTGTAATGTAACCAAAGCCAGCATGTACTGCATTAATGTATTAGATATAAATCTGCATTTTAGTGGTGCAATTTGCATACATATTACGTGAACACTTACATTGCTCCAGACAACCAAGAGCTAATTTATGTAGTGCATCAAGAGCAGAAGCAATTGTCTGTTTAATTACTCCAAAACTGGTTGTAATGCAATGTAAGATCTTGTGGCATCCCATCCTAAACTTACAAAATCTTGCTCACCTAAAATTCATTCAGTTCTGTTTATTGAGATTATTATTATTATTTTTGAGTGCATAGAGTTGTTCAGTTTTGGTTAGTTAAGTGCTTACAGTGGAATATAACATAAATAAATAAAGTGAAACAGTTCATTTGTAATGAAATAAAAGCTCTCTAGGATATCTGCTTTTATGAGAAGGTTTCAGAGCAGATTGCTTCAAGTTGTTTTCAACTCAACTTTTAACAGCTGTGGTAATAACTCCAAAATTTCACAGGATGGAGCAGCTATACCACATTATTGCTAGGAGAGCTTTTTTTTTTTTTAGTACAGTGAAATCTATAAAAGAAAGAAGCCTAGCTTTGAGTGAATGCCTAGAATAGTCAGTATGAATTTCTATCAAAGTTAGGAGTAATGTAATGGTTTATTCAAAAAATCCTTAGCTTTTTTGGAAAAAAAAAACTAAATTGTCTTGCTTTTATTGTCTTATTTTGAAATGGATAGCTAAAATACTTGGCAGCAGTAACTGGAAAGAGTCCTTAATGAAAGTGAGATAATTAATGTTTCTGTCCAAAATTGGAGACTTAGGTATTTATGCTGTTAGCTAGCCTCCACTTCTGTGTAGAAGTGTGGGCGATGATGCTATCTCGGGTATGCGTATACAGTGCCCTCTGTTTAGAAGTTTGCTGTACCTTAATGACAATATTCTGAATCTGATTATTTTTCTTTCTAAAATTAAATCATTTGAATGTGGTCTTCTCTCATTTATGCATTCACCAGACCCTGCAGTGTAGTACGTTTTCTTTTATAACTGCTTATGCATGAAATGTACTTCCCTTTTTTTCTAGAAATGCTTAATTGCACCAATTTTGAATGACAGTCTAATTAAGACAGCATACAAAATCAACTTCAAAAGCAAATTTATGCAACAGAGTAACAGGGTAATGTACATACACACACACACACCCACACACACACACACACACACACACACACACACACACACACACACACACACACACACACTTTTCTTTGTGTGTGTTTTAGTGGATACATGTAATATATACATACTTGCACATGGATCTCTCTCTCCCTCTCTCTATGTATTGTGGAATATTGAAATGTGGTTTTATATAATCAGACTCAGGGGACAAACTATATTGAATATGCAAATGTCAGTCACATATGTTATGCAAGACTGGTCCATGTCAATTTACTGAAAAGCAATGTACTGAAAGTCATAATAAATACTGAGTGCACAATGTTGAAATGAAGAACACTGAAATGTTATCATTTTGAAATCATACCTAATCCACTGCATGTGTGAAAAGCTGAACTTGACCCATGCAAGACCTATGTTAGTGTTTGTTTCCTAGTTTCACCAATATGGGAGTGATATTGTTTGTTGACTGGTTGTGTATGGCACTGTACATATGTAATACATGTGATATGTTAGTAGCTATTTTGAGTTCAACATTGTAAAGTTTCAAGATTTTTATATTTCAAGATTTTACGTTATGTATTATGAATTTCAGTGTACTACTATTCAATAAGTTGTCACATATCCATAGAAGACATGATTGTCAACCTGCTTGGTGAGTATTAGTGGATGTTGTGGGATGTATGTGTAGGAATTTTGGTTGTTTAGGTTTCAGTAATTAATCCCTTCTTTGTGTTTCTGTGACTATTGAGTTTGTATATATTAAGTTTTGGAGGTGACTGCCTCCTCATTTATGTGCAGAGAGGCTTGCCCATACAGAAATTACAGTTTGTTTAGATATCTGTAGTGTGTAGTTAGTGTTCGTAGTTGTGAGTTTCATTGTTTTGTGCATCTGGGTTATTTGTGTGCTCTGTAAACTTTCTTTAATGTTGTAATGGTTGGGATTTTTTAAATGTGATGTTTTGTGTATATACCAAAGAAAAACTGGTACTACCAATAGCATGATACAGTAGTACACAGTTTAAAAATAGTGGTGACATAAATGGTTGCAGGGCCAGATTCTGAAGTAGACACCTGGGGCAAATGCTTTGGGACTTCTCAATGTACTGGGCTTATCTGGTTATATATTAGAACACATTTAAGGTATGTTACTTTTCTTTAATGTAGTAACACATTTATTTAATATAGCTGCCTCATGAGTAAACTAAGACATGCGTGTGGAATGTGATCTGTCAGAAGTGTCACAAGGTACACAAGGGCCTATACAGACAGCATCTGCATAACTTATTAGTGCAGCTAAAAGTATATAAAATTATTTCTGAAAGCCATAATTTGCCAGAGAGTGTTGTTTTCTAAATAGTTTCAGCAGTAAAACGTATTTATTCCAGAGTTAAATTCTGAAACATGTTTTGCTGAATGTATCATATTCACTGAGATTCAGCAACAAATTTTGCATTGCAGTAATCTGATTTTGCTCAATGAAGGGCCATATACTAGGTGGGGGTGATTCAAAAGCACACTAAGCGCTATTGGAACAGGTCCATGGCACCCATAGGAGGCATATGCTCCAACCTTGCATGTTACCATGTTTACTCTCTCCTGAAAAAGTCACAGGCATAATCTACAGCACACACACAGAGGATCCAATATTGGTGGTCTGCACTTGAATATCCTGTCCATGTTGCTCCATACTGCCCTCAACAATGGATGGTGGTGTGGAAGTGGTGGCACTATGTGGCCTAGACAGTTCTCTCCCCAGCTATGATGGCCTCTCCACAAAAGGTGGAGGAGGATTGGAGAGTGGAAGTGAGTCAGCTGTGATGTGTGTCTACAAAGGGGCATCTCCTGTGTGCAAACTTCTATTGCAACATGTCCATGATTTTGCACATCTTACATATGCACTCTCTTAGGTCTTCATGCAGCAGACATGGAGGCAATCAGTTTGGGATGTAGGTAGTACCCATGGTTTGTCTGGCAACTAGCATGCTGACCCCTGAAGTCAGCATTCCATTTAGTGGAGGTAGTGGTAACCAATAAGGACTGTGCTGCTGGTTATGAGACCACTACTTTGGCAGATGTATTGTCCATGATGCTTAAACTCTGAGCTTTGGCCAGCTAAGACCTACCTGCAATCAATTGGATGTATAAGTGAATTTAAGTAAATCTTTATCTGCACTTTTTTCAAATAATACAGCATTTAAATTGATTTATTTGTGTTGCATTGAATACTATCTAGCTGGAAGTTTTGGCTCTGTTTTTTCAGTTAATGCTTGTTAGAATTTAGTACTAGTTAGAATTCCTGCATAGCCAGTGATAAGTGGGGGAAGTTTCACTTCATTGATATTTGGTTTCTGCCTTATATAAGTGGTATATTTTAGATTATTTTCTGCTTAAACTCTGAGCTTGGGCTGGCTAAAACCTACCTGCAATCAACTGGATGTATAAGTGAATTTAAGTAAATCTTTATCTGCACTTTTTTCAAACAACACAGCATTTAAATTGATTTATTTATGTTGTATTGAATACTATCTAGCTGGAAGCTGTGGCTCTGTATTTTCAGTTAATGCTTGTTAGAATTTAGTGCTAGTTAGAATTCCTGCATAGCCAATGATAAGTGGGGGAAGTTTCACTTCATTTTTATTTGGTTTCTGCCTTATATAAGTTGTACATTTTGGATTATTTTCTGCTTAAACTCTGAGCTTTGGACTGCTAAGACCTACCTGTAATCAACTGGACGTATAAGTGAATTTAAGTAAATCTTTATCTGTATTTTATTCAAATAATACAGCATTTAAATTGATTTATTTGTGTTGCGTTGAATACTATCTAGCTGAAAGTTTTGGCTCTGTTTTTCAATTAATGCTTGTTAGAATTTTGTGCTAGTTAAAATTCCTGCATGGCCAGTGATAAGTGGGACTTCATTGATATTCGGTTTCTGCCTTATATAAGTGGTATATTTTGGATTATTTTCTGCTTACACTCTGAGGTTTGGCCGGCTAAGACCTACCTGTAATCAATTGGATGTACAAGTGAATTTAAGTAAATCTTTATCTTCACTTTTTGCAAATAATACAGCTTTTAAATTGATTTATTTGTGTTGCATTGAATACTATCTAGCTGGAAGTTGTGGCTCTGTTTTATCAGTTAATGCTTGTTAGAATTTAGTGCTAGTTAGAATTCCTGCATAGCCAGTGATAAGTGGGGGAAGTTTCATTTAATTGATATTCAGTTTCTGCCTTATATAAGTGGTACATTTTGGATTATTTTCTGCTTAAACTCTGAGCTTTGGCCGGCTAAGACCTACCTGCAATCAATTGGATGTATAAGTGAATTTAAGTACATCTTTATCTGCACTTTTTTCAAATAATACAGCATTTAAATTGATTTATTTGTGTTGCATTGAATACTATCTAGCTGGAAGTTGTGCCTCTATTTTTTCAGTTAGTTCCCCACCCACCCACCCTCCCTGCTTTTGTTTTGGTGTTAATCTTGGCGGTTTTGAAACTGTCTGCCCCTCTTGTAAATTTGCATTTGGATACTCTTCCTGGGCCCATCACATTTGCTTACTCAAAAACAAGAATTGCACTTTATTCATCTGCTTTCACTGTATTTGTGTTTCTTCCTACTTTATTACTTTATTTTACTTTTGCATCATCTTAAAAGTACTCAGTTGTATTTATTACTGCTTGGTGTAACTATCATTCTAGGCATTTTGGTTTAAGCACTTGGGCTTCAGACCAGCTGTTTTACATTAAGGAGGTTTGTGGTCTGCACTGTTGTGACAGGACAGGTAGCTTACATCCTTCTGAGTTGGGAGCTGCTGATTGAGGGCTCAGTGTCTGTTATTCTAATAGTGTATTATTTCTGGTTTAAGCACTTGGGCTTCAGGCCAGTTATTTTACAGTAAGAAGGTTTGTGGTCTGCACTCTTGTGGGAGGAGAGGCTGGACTCTGCCCTTCTGAGCTGGGAATTTCTGGTTAAAGACTTATAGTGCCTGCATATTTGAACTGTTTCTTACTGAAATTGGTGCACTTTGTTTGCTGTAGCATAGAGCAAAATCCCAAAAAAGGAAGGCATGTCTGATCAGTTTTAGCAAAAAACTACGGGCACTCATAAAATTGTCTAAACCTAGCTTCGAGAGAAAAATTACACATGACACTAAGGATAATCACAAGGCTTTCTTTAGTTATGTTAGGAACCTGGGTGGGAATTCCCAGATATGCTCAGAATTAGTCCAAAATGACAAAGAATACACCAAACCCACAGACATTGCCAACATCCTAGCTGACAGGTTCAGCGCAAACTTCTCCTCCCCCCCACCAAAAGGGCAAATATCTATCCCAGCAGAGTGCTGCCCCCCTGACATCTCAGATGTTCAGGTAAGAGCCGCCCTCTCCAAAGCAAAAAACACAGCATCAATGGGACCAGACGGTGTCCCGGGCTGCGTCCTACATGAACTCCAAGAAGAGCTAAACCCAAACATAAAACTACTGTTCAATCTCAGCCTTACTACTGGATATGTACTTAAAGAGTGGCGTACAGCAACAGTGGTCCCTCTCCACAAAGGTGGTGCCTCAATGGATCCTGGAAACTATCGCCCCATAAGCCTGACTAGCTTGGTCTGCTAAGCTATGGAAAGGATCATCATGGACCTCATAAATAAAGATATTGGGGACCTACAGACACTGGATCCTACCCAGTTCGGCTTTGTTAAGGGCAGATCCTGCCTCTTAAACCTGGTCAATTTCTTTGAAACAGTCACCAAGGCCATTGACAAGGGAAGGTGGTCCACACAGCCTACCTGGACCTCGCAAAAGCCTTCGATACAATACCCCACTTGGGCATTATAGATAAGCTCAGCAGCTTAAATATAAACCCCTATGCCACTAGATGGGTTGCAAACTGTCTCAAGGACAGAACCCACATGGTTAGAATTGCTGGAGCCATGTCAGACTCCAAACCAGTTACAAGTGGCATCCCACAAGGCTCAGTCCTGGGACCTCTCTTGTTCGGTATATATTTCTCGGAGGAACAGGCCAACACAGAAGGACTGTGGCTGACCAAGTTTGCAGAAGACTGCAAACTGGGCACCATAATCAACTCTCCAGCCAACACAAGCATCCTCCAAAAGGGCCTCATAGAAACAGACAACTGGTGCCAGAGCCATGGCCTCAAGCTAAACGCCAAAAAGTGTATAGTCATCCCCTTTGGCAAAAACAAAGTGCCCACAAATTACCACATGGGTGGTAATCCATTAAGTACAGAAGAAGTAATTAGGGACCTGGGGACCCAAGTTGATAGCAATCTCTCATTTGACAACCACGTGGCCAAAGTGGTTAGAAAAACATTTTATATAGCCCACCTAATCATGATGGGATTCACATCTAGATCAGGGACGTCATCGTGCCTCTTTACTCATCCTTCATCAGGCCCATAATTGAGTACAATGCCCCTTATGGGATGTACCTTACCAGACACCTGCAGCAACTGGAAAGACCCCAAAAGTACCTCACCAAGAGGATCAAAGGGCTCAAACAGATGCCATATGCTGCCCGGTTAAAGAAACTCCAGCTCTACTCAGTGGCATACCGCCTGCTCAGAGGCGATCTGTGCCTGACGTATAAAGCCATGTCCAACCCGGAATTAATGGACATGCTGCACCTCAGATAATCCAAATCCCATTGAGCTATGCGCTAGAGAGACTTGAAACTCAGCACTGAAATAAATAGGACATGCTGGAGGGACAGATTCATAACCCAGAGGCTCCCTTCACTCTGGAATAAAATCCCAGTCCAGGTTAGGCAGAGTCCCTCTTTGACTGTCTTCAAGAGGAATCTTGATGAGTGGATGGGAGATTGTAGGTTTACCCCGGGTATCACTTCTGTGTCACTGTTAGACAAAGGCACAGTATACTAACCTCAAAATAGGGCATAGCAAAATTAATTTAAAATGGGTAGTGAAAGCCAAACACACTCTAGCTAGGCTTATAAATGCCCTAGGGCAGATAGCCTAGTATGAACCTATGAAGCTATAGACTAGATCCAGGCCTGCTGAATCTAGCTTTGTTTGCATAATTTGAGCACTAATCCAGGCCTTCTTAAAAGCATTAAATTGTATTTATTACTGCTTGGTAGTAACCTGATTAAAGTGTAGCTATCACTCCAAGCCTTTTGGTTTAAGCACTTGGGCTTCAGACCAGTTATTTTACATTAAGAAGGTTTGTGGTCTGCACTGTTGTGGCAAGACAGGTAGCTTACATCCTTCTAAGTTGGGAACTGCTGAATGAAGGCTCAGTGTCTGTTATTCTAAAAGTGTATTAGTTCTGTTTTAAGTACTTGAGCTTCAGGCCAGTCATTTTACATTAAGAACGTTTGTGGTCTGCACTCTTGTGGGAGGAGAGGGTGGACTCTGCCCTTTTGAGCTGGGAATTTCTGGTTAGAGGCTTATAGTGCCTGCATATTCGAACTGTTTCTTACTGAAATCGGTGTGCCTTGTTTGTTGTCGCATAAACTAGATTCAGGCCTGCTGAATCTAGCTTTGTTTGTATAACTTGAGCACTAATCCTGGCCTTCTTTTTTGGAGAAGGTTCCCCTTCATCCCAGTGGCAGGAGTGTGCAGTTAGAACTTGTCTGATTGAAGACTACAGGAACAGGGCTCAGTTTTGATTTTTTTTTTACTGGTTAATTGGGTAATTTTTTTAAAAGCCTTATCTGATTGCTTGTAGTCATCTAAAGCTGTTTGAAGTGTATTTTTTACTGTTTTTGCCTTATCTTTTCAAAAAACTTTTTTCCTTGTTTCCCACCTTTCTAAGCTAACATAATCCAGTTTTCAGGCTAGTGCTGAAATCAGGCCTGTGTTACATGTTTCTGAGTTGCCCATGCCTTACTTGGATAGAAGGAGGTTTCTCTGTTTGCCTGTGAGAGAGGGAGCTTTGAGCAGCCATCTGTCCCTGGAGGAGTGGTTCCAGCCCAGAAGTTAGTAGTTTATAGGCCATTTTGGGCTAATTTATATCTCTTTCATTTCCCTGCTGTAAAAAACATGCTTGCACAGTTTTGCACATCTGGGCACCACCGGTTAGCTAGGGCTAAATTATTCCCAGCTCCACCAAGTCTCCTCTACAGTTTTTCCCTTGAAAGTAGTCTAACTTTCAACCTAAGCACTTAAAAAGCATCCTACAGTCCAGCACTTGCTCAGACCTAATAGCAAGCACTAATATATCCCAACACTTGATTGCCCAGCAGGGCAAGGCTCATTATTCACCCCTCACCAACCAAGTGACTAAGCAGCTCACCCTACTATTCAGGCATGACCAAAGGGCAATTTCAGGTATACTCTCCAGTCCAGCTGATGAATCTGGGTATCCTGAGGTAATGTTACAACTGCCTCATGTACACAGACAACCCTCTCCTCCTACCACAAAACATTAACATATGCGAGAGATGCGATTATATAGCTAAATTAGAGGCTAAGCTCTCTCCACCCAAGACTGGAACAGGCAGTCATGAGGAGAAGGTTAACACTTGCACCACACCTCCAGCCTCACATAGACATACTAAAGGCAAAAAATACACAAATAAATACACAAAATCATACTCGGAGGCTCTAAATAAAAACCTGCAAAAGCATCAGAGACCTCCAAAGCAGACACTCAAAAACCTGCACCTCCCATCACAAACCAGACAACACATAAAACACAAAATCAGTGTGCTGCACAATCACAGCCCTTAAGGTGAAATAACATACCTAACACACTAGTAATAGGTGATTCTATAGTCAGGCACACTGATGTCCCACTCACTAGGCTGGACAAGGAGAGGGTTGCTGTTAGCTGCCTGTCAGGAGCCAGAATCCACCACATAACACAAGCACTCAGGTCACTCCAGAACAAGTACAAATATGACTCTGTCATTGTTCATGTTGGTGTGAATGACCTGAGACATACCTCTGTGGACTACATGAAAAGAGACATGGAAATGCTCTCTGATCATGTAGCCCAGGTGGGTATGACCCTGACCCTGAGTAGCATTCTGCCCTCACCAAGAATGATACCGCAGTATAAAGAAAAAGGATCAATTTCAACAATTGGCTAAGCTTCTGGTGTCATTCAAAGGGGATCCAGTGTCTGTCAGCCTGGGACGATATGCTCGACAGGCCTCATTGCTTCTCAAGAGACGGCTTGCGCCTGTCACCCCTAGGCTTTCGAATACTGGCCAAGACTCTTGCTGCCCCTATAGTACCTTTTTTAGGCAAGGCTCAAAAGTAAAACCCACCTCCATGAACAGCACAAATAAAAAAATGAGGGTTATGCTACTCAACAACAGGAGTTTAAATCTCAAAATGCACGCACTCAAAGCACTCCTCAGTATGGAGAATGTTGACATCTGTGCAGTAACTGAAACCTGGTTAAAGGCTCCACAGAGCACCCCAGCACTACCAAGCTACAACTCATACCACACATTTTGGCCACAGAACATGGACTGAAACACAAAAGGAGGGGGTGTATCCATATTCATCAAGGTTACCTACACCTCCAGGTTAGTGGTGCAGCATGATACCTCTGAGATCATCCATGTACAACTAACATCGGGCAAATCTGCAATGCAAATTGTGGCTTACTACAGATCACCCTCCATGACCCAGGACCACCACTCCACCTTTCTGGAGACACTGCAAAACATGAAGGTCCTACCAAACACCCTGATACTGGGCGATTTCAATTACCCTACCGGTAACTGGAAAAACTACTCAAGTCCAAACTCCCAGGTCCAGAGCTTCCTGAAATTTATCAACTGAAATGCCCTGGATCAGCTGGTAAACTCCCCTACCAGAGGTGAAAACATATTGGACCTGGTCATCACCAACATGGGCGACAGGTGTTCTGCACCAGAGATCAACCCGTCACTGGTTAGATCAGATCATAAACTAATCACTCTGGATGTCCACACCACACCACCACCCCCAACCAAGGAAACCACAGTGAAAAACTTTTCTATAGCAAACTTCACCTTACTTAAGACAGAGGTGGTAAGTTTCACAGCCCCCACGCTAAAGGATAACAGTGTCCAAGATGCAAGAACCTTTACGAATGCACTTTATGAGTACCTGCAAGGATGCATGGATTGTGCCATCCCTAGCAAAACCAACACTCACTTCTCTAAGAGAAGGAAACCAATCTGGTGGACCCCTGCCATAAACAGGCTATACAGTAGAAGGAGGAAACTACTTCAGGAAAAAAGCAAATCCTAAGAAGGAAAGACATCCCTGATCAGTATCAGTAAGAAACTAAGGTCCATCATTAAATCATCCAAGGCTAACTTCAAAAGAAAAATAGCCAAGGATTCTAAAGATAACTACAAAGCCTTCTTTAACTATATCAAGGATCTAAGTGGCAATATGCAGATGTGCTCTGAGCTAGTGCAAAATAGCACAAAATATACTGGACCTACTGATATTGCCAACATCCTGGCAGATAGATTCAGTGCAAACTTCACCCCCCTCTCACCCCCAAAGGGCCCCCAACAATACTGGCAAAGTGTAGTGTCCCAGAAATCACAGACTCACAGGTGAAAACAGCCCTTTCAAAAGCCAAAAGCACAGTGTCACTGGGGCCAGATGGTGTCCCAGGCTATGTCTTGCACGAACTACAGAATGAACTAACCCCCTACCTAAACACACCATTCAACCTCAGCCTCTCCACAGGCTACATGCCCATACAATGGCACACAACAATGGTTATTCCGCTCCACAAAGGAGGGGCCACAACTGACCCTGGTAACTATTGCCCCATAAGCCTGACTAGCCTGGTTTGCAGGGCTATGGAGCGCATCATCATGGAACTCATTAACAATGACATTGGGAACCTCCAAACACTTGACCCAACCCTGTTCGACTTTGTTAAGGGCAGATCATGCCTACTAAACCTGGTTGACATCTTCAAGACAGTCACCAAGGCCATAGATGAGGGAAAGGTGGTTCACACAGCCTACCTTGACCTCGCCAAGGCTTTTGACACCATTCCCCACTTGGGAATTGTAAAAAAACTCACCAGTCTGAACATAAACCCCTACGTCACGAGATGGGTTGCCAACTGGCTTACAGACAGAACTCACACTGTAAGAATAGTGGGCTCCAGGTCTGACTCTAAACCAGTCACAAGTGGTGTCCCACAAGGCTCAGACCCGGGACCCCTACTGTTCGGCATATACTTCTCAGAAGTACGGGCAAACACAGGAGGACTATGGCTAACCAAGTTCACTGATGACTGCAAACTGGGAGCCATAATTGACTCTGACTGACATGGACATTCTCCAAAACGGCCTTACTGAGATGGACACCTGGTGTCAAAGTCATGGTCTCAAGCTGAATGTCAAAAAATGCATAGTCATCCCATTTGGGAAAAACAAAACACCCATGAATTACCACATAGGTGGCAGCCCCCTTAATACAGAAGAGGTACTAAGAGATCTGGGGACCTAGGTAGATAGTAATCTCTCCTTTGACAATCAAAGGTAGTTAGGAAATCCTTCTATGTGGCCTATCTAATTACTAAAGGGTTTGCATCTCGAAATAAAGAGGTTATAGTGCCCCTCTACTTGTCAGTCATCAGACCCATCATACAGTACAATGCCCCATTTGGGATGTACCTCACAAGACACTTCCAACAGCTGGAAAGACCACAAAAGTACCTCACCAAGAGGATTACTTGCCTCAAACATATGTCCTATGCAGCCCGACTGGAAAAACTCCGGCTGTACTCAGTGGCATATCGCTTACTCAGAGGTGATCTCTGACTGACTTACAAAGCCACGTCTAAATCAGAATTTATGGACATCCTCCATCTAAAGAAATCCAAGTTACTGTGAGCCACTCGCTCTAGTGAGCTAAACCTCGCCACAACAATAAATAGAACATGTTGGAGGGATAGATTCCTGTCACAGAGACTCCCCATGCTTTGGAACAAAATTTCTAACTACATTAGGCAAAACCCCTCACTAACCTTCTTCAAGAGAAACCTTGACGAGTGGATGGTTAACAGAAAATTCACCCCTGTGATCACTTCATCGGATCTTCTTGACAGAGGCTCAGTTAATTTATCAATGGGGTGGTGAAAGCTGACACACTCTGGCTAGGCTTATAAATGCCCTCGGGCAGATAGCCTAGTACCTACCTATGAACCTATGAGTGTCATCCTGGGTCTAAGATGTGGGTTGCAGAGGAACAGCAACTGTGTCAGTCAAACTGAAAGGGATATGACCACTCAGTTATGCTGAGAGTTTACTGTCATCATCATTATCATCAGAACTAGACAGTTGCTTCACATTAGGCAGACCTACTTCCATGATACAAGGCCCTGATAGCACAATACCTATGAATACACCAATAAATTACCATTGGTAAGTAATAAATCTTTAACACACACATAGCCCAGTGAAACTAATGCTATTTAAAGAGCGCTAAAGAAAAATTATATGTAATGAATTTGGATAGGCTGCCTTTAGTCATATGCTCCTTATATTACACTAAAACATAAAGTTATGCTTGTACATTTGCACTTGTAATGCAAAAGGTGTCCCGTGTTCAGACATATCCACCTGGGGTATTCACAGTGCCCTGTGCAACTTGGCAGCATTGTTTGTTACTCCACTTTCTATGTCATAATTGTCTGAACCCTCATGGAGAGATTTCAGTAACTCCTCTGTCTCTGACAGAGGTGGTTCTGTCAGCAGGCCCCTCCTGTGGCACTCTGCTGCTGCTACTGTGCCAAGTAGTCTGACCAGATATATGCTGTAGTGAGTGTGTGGTTGGCCTTTCTGAAAACGTCATTGTAATTCTAATTTTGCCTACCAACAGCGGTGACCCTCCAGACACATGCACAAAAGGCCAGGTTGGATGTGTTATGATAGAGCATCAAATGACCTTTCTTGCAGAAGGCAAGTAGCAGGATATCATTCTCTGCATGTGAAATTTTACTTTTCCAATATTTCCCAACCTCTGGGATTGACAATGTGCAGTTACAATGAAATATGTATGTGAGGTTTTGTAAGGTCACACATGATGTACCCTTATGCTGCTACAGAAGTAATGGGTGAGACCCTTGTTCTTTTGTAACAGGTATGCGGGACTACCTACATGTACATCCAGAATGCACGTAGAGGTGTTTTTTCTCTGGTTTCTCCAGTTGTTTCTTTGACATGCAGGAAGTGATACAAAGTAACCTTGAGGATACAGGGTGCATATATCATTGTATGTCTCACAGCTCCTGACATTTGTATATGCACAGACAACACTGTCAGGCATAATGGCTCCATGTTCTCCTTGGAAGATTACATTGTTTTTGCACTTGCACAGCACAGGATGTGAGTGTCAGTGTTTCTTCTCCTCCCTTTTGTTGACATATGCTGTCCCTATGTAGTTCAGAGTATCCAGGCCCACAGTTCAAACAGCCTTTAAAGGAGATGGAGAGTATGTTTGTGTGTATCCACATATAGACATGGGCCTACAACAGGACATCCTGCCAAATGTGAATGTAATCGCATCACACTGTACACAGACATCCCCTTATGGGGGTGTTTGTGTACACCTTTCCTCCCAACATCAAAGGAAGTAGCACTGTTCAAACATAAGAATATGTTTAATGAATAAATGAAAAAGTTATGTTATATGGAATGAAACAATAAATGAAATTATGTTTAATGGTAATTGGATTTTAGCAACGATATTATGTAAAAATCAGATGGTAGTTATGGAAAAAGGAGTGGGGGTCTAATAAGGATGAAAATGAAAATTTGGTATGATTGTATAAACAGATTTGTATATCTAAATATTTGCAAATATTTATAAATATATAAATATTTTCTAAATAAAAGTAATTTTTGTACATAGATGAAGGACCCCTTCTGTTTTTGATAAGTTCCTTTGGATCCTTTACATCCATCTGAGCTACCACTGACTCAGGCAGATGAGTTATATAAACTGTACGTTTTTTGCTTAATATCGCATCAGAAGATTGACTCACTCATGAGTGCAGCACCCCCCATACTGTACTGCAGTGTCAGCAATCCATCTACCTGGTGTGGGAATGGAAACCACACCCTTCTGTACCAAAGGCTTATGCTACCCGTTGTACCTCTGAAACTGTGTAATAAAGAAAAAAATGTACACTGTGAAAATTAATTCCCCTCATTAACATAGTTGTATTGCTGCTTTTATCACATTATAATGTCACCTCTGCATGTTGTTTATATAAATGTCTATAAGAAGACATAGATAAACAATATTGTACATAGTCATGTAACTACGGTATCATGCCGGATTGTTGTTTGAACACTTCAATCTCATTTAAAAGTGCTTTTCTGATGAATATCTAAAGCCATAATCTTCTGGAAGTATATAACATCTAGAGATAATTTCATTTTAAACATGAAGGAACCACTGTACATTCATTTTGTGTGATGTGCTAATTAGCACTCATGGTAAGCAGTCTTTTGGTTCATAGGTTCATAAGTTGGTACTAGGCTATCAGCCCTAAGGCCTGTACAAGCCTAGCCATAACAATTCCCTGGCTATTTTAGCATAGGTTCTCTGCATTACAACTCTTGCTTGCTGGGATAGGCTGAATCTCCCCCACAATTCTGAATTGCATAGAGTATGCATTGATAAATGAATATGTTTTATTTCCTACTTTTTTAGCAAAGTTCTTTGCTTGATATACATGAAAATAATCATGTCATAACTGCTCAGATTGTACAAATATCATCTCAGTGATCAGAACTGCTTACATTTGCAGTGATGCCCATGGCTCTGCAATTACAAGAATCATGTTTGTTTGCACTGCACATACATTTCTGGTAGCATTGTGGGACTTTTCTGACAGCTACTGTCCTCTCAGAGACATGGAGTTCAAGGTCATGGCTATGGTTTAGTCAGAAGCAGCAGATGGTTTTATAAATACTTAAGGCAAGAATGCAAGCCAATTGATGAACTATATACAAATAACATTAACACTGTAATGGAGACTTGGGAGTGTACAGTCAGTGCTTAGGGGCACCCCACAATCTCATGGTACCTTACTATATGTTTTAGTCTGCCTCAGTAACTGATTCACATCTAAGAGATAGTTAGAAAATTATATTGTAGGCACAAAGGGACAAAAGTTATCATGGAAAATTAAGCAATTAATTACCATTATACTCATCCAGGGGGATTCAATAAAGCCTACATAATAATTTTGATTGTGTGTGGATCGAGGATGAATGTGGACACGTCCACGAAAATGTTTAGATTCAGTAAACTACATGTAGCTGCACGCAGCGGTGCACACTCATGCACAAATAAGGAATGTTTCATTGCATGCAAATCACAGCATAAGTAGCTGAATTTTATGCTAATGAAGCAAACCAACATGGTGGAGCGATTCAACCTCTAAAGCAACCATGTAGACTCCGTACTTGTGTTGGCAGTGTGTTCCAAAACTTTCTGAAACAGCCATAGAAATGAGTCTACTCACAAACAACAGCAAGTAAAAGCTCTTACATTTGTACAGACCTGACCTTAACATGTAACACCACAATTATTATTACCTAATAACACAGTGTGCATGCCAGAAAATCACAGTAACAAATATAAAATAAAATAAATTTTTAAGTGCCATGACATAAGTGCAGCTTTGCTCCCCATCCCCAAATGAAGATTATAGTTGTAAGCAATGCAGGCTGCTAAAATATTTAAATATCATGAAACGGACTATTATACTGTAATGTAAGTATAAGCATTACACAGTTGATGAATTACAGTCCCGTTTTATTAAAACATGTATTCCCTTGTTACGGCATTGGGCTCATGTACAATTTCCCTGCCTACACAGTTATTAACCATTTATATTTGGGTCTATATTATAACATTGAAGTCTTAAAACTTCGAATGTTATAATATCGAACCACTTCGATCGAAAGATCATAACAGCAAACACTCAGAATAGCACATTTTTTTCCCAGGGAAAAACTTTGCTGTTCCGACACACATACACTTAACACAAGCACACCAAAATAAATAATCCACACACATACACTTCACAAAACCCTACACTAAACCATTCATACACTACTAGCTATCCACTTACCTTCACCCAACCCTAAACCTAAGGTCAGTAACTACCGCACACTCACCTTTCCCGCTCCCTAACCCTAAGATCCCTATCACACACACTCACCTTACCCGCTCCCTAACCCTAAAGTCCCTATCGCACACTCACCTTACCCACTCCCTAACCCTAAGGTCCTTATCACACACTCACCTTCATTTGCGCACTAACCTTAACCCAGTTTGTAAACCTTCACTCCACAGCCGAGGAAATAGCGTAGCTGCAGAAACGGCCCACCGAATACTTTCCCTAGGAAAGTATTCAATATTCTGCAACTTCGCTATTTCCAGCATTCGGTGCATAGGGTCCGATATTATAACATTCAAAGTTTTAAGACTTCGATGCTATAATATAGACCCATTATTCCAGGCTGTCAGTATAGTGAAGATGCAAATGAGGTCAAACTCATTAGACTTGTTAAATCTCAGAAAAAAGAGTAACCATGTATGGATGTTAACTTCATGTAGGCACTCCCACAGTGTTTGTGTTGAATGCATGGCAACAGTGAATGCTGACTTCAGTGGACTGTGTTCACATTACACTTGCAGACGTGAACATGTGGGGCTGTGAAAGGTAAAAGTGCATGTAAACAGCGCAAATTCCCAAGTCCTGTGTCATCATCATTATTTGGTTGTTAAAATGTGTGGTCTTTGTCTAGTTTAATTTTTTTTTACTTTGCCATTTTTTGTGTGATATGGTGCTTAGCACAACCATGAGAAACAGGAATGAGTGGCAGGTTTCTCTGGGTTGTTATGGAACTATTCCTGTGGAAGCACATGTATGTGTTAGGGCTGGAGTATAGATGGCCCTGGGTACGACTACAGGGCATGTGACCTTTCTTTCACTTTTTATGATCCATGTTTGCATGATATGAGAATGGAGGAAATATTAATTTTCCCTATGCTTACCTTATTTATGCCAAGTTGCACAGAGGTGCAGATAGTGCACTAATGAACAAGCAGCAGGTGTGTTTAATAGATGCTAGTTATAGCATAAGTAGGTGACTTGCATGTTAATCAACCAATCCAACATGGTGGAGCTATTCAGCAATTTCTAAAGCATCCATGTAGCCTCCATTCTGTTTTTTCCTCAATTCTTCAATACCATTGGAGAAGAGACAATAAAATTTTGGATGACACAATGCTAGGGGCTACTGCATTTATTCTACATTTGTATGTGCTAGAGGCTGAAGCCAAAGCTGCTGGTGCTGTTGATAATTGGCTTAGGCTGAGAGGGAGAAGAGTGTTCAGGCCCAAGGTAACTTTCCAGATGCTACATGAGCTGGAGATTGTAGAGGACTACAGGGTAGATAGGGACATATTACAAGAATGCTGTGAGCTCTGCTGCCCTTAACTCAGAACCAGAGCCAACCAAGGGGAACCCATCCCAGTGGAAACTAAGTTACGTGTAGCCCTTAGAATATTAGCTACTGGTACTTTTCAAAGACCAACTGGGGACATGATGGGTGTGTCACAGGCATCAGCCTCCAGGATCCTCCACCAATCTCTGGATGCTATGCTCATGCATATCAATGAGCACATAATTTTTCTGCACTAATTCTGAAGGGAGGGACAGCAATATAGAACTGTTTACTGTGTAGTGCACTACCCTGAAGTACTGGGTGCCACAGATTGCACTCATGTACACATTAAGGCACCACCTGGTGAGCAGGGTAGGATCTACATTAACCACAAGGAACACCATTCCATCAACTGCAAAGTAATTATGTTTTATTTTATTTAACATTTGTTAACCAGGAAAGTTCGACCTGGAACGAAGCCAATTTTCAGTGGAGGCCCAGGGAGAAATGCTCCAGATGCATGTCTTTGTAAAGTGGGAGGAAACCAGAGCATCCAGAGGAAACCCACACAAATATAGGGAGGACATGCAGACTCCGCACAGAAGGCACCTCAGCCGAGAATCAAACTGGAGAACCTCTTGCTGTGAGGCGACAATGCTACCACTGCACCACCGTGCCATCCCAAAGTCATGTGTAATGCTCAGGGAATTATCATAAATGTGTGTGCTGGCAACCCTGGCAGTTATCATGACTCCCATATCTGGTACACATCACAGCTGTACCAGATATTTGCTAGGGGAACATCTCTCAAGGCCATTTACTGGGGGATGTTGGCTATGCCCTGGAACTGTGGCTGATGACACCCATCAGAAGTGTACACACACCCATGGAAGAATGCCATAATGAGGCACACACTCAAACTAGAAACATCATAGAGCATGTGTCTGGGCTTCTGAAGTCATGGTTCTGGTGCCTAGATGCATCCGGTGGAGCGCTGCAGTATAATCCACACACATGTACACAAATATTGACAGTAATTGCTATCCTCCACAATCTGATCCTGCAGAAACAGCTGGAGCAGGATCAGCAAGGGAAAGGGACACACATCCCCACATCAATGCCTAGGTCACTACAGCCACAGTCTGAGGAGGACTCAGAGGAGGACCTCCCAGCTGCTGTTCCTGTAGGTAGATACAGTGATGCTCAGTATGCCCTTGCTTTGGCTAAGAGACAACACATAGCACATTCACTTACCACCTAGGGACCTAATAACGTTCTCCTACTCACATACAGTAGTAAAATTGATGCCAGGCAACTCACACAACCTTTACCTTCCCACGTATTGGCTGTGTACTGCTTGCATCAGACAGAGTCAGCCCTGAACTAAAGGTGTATCAGCTGGTGCATTTTCAAGGTAAGTCCTGAACCTAGAGTATATTATTTAATAATATGTTGGCATATCCTTGCATTTCCTAACTTGGTACAGTAAGTAAATAAATAGTTGTGGATATTACAGAAAGTGCCTTAACATGTGACATCAGGCACTTATTTTTCTTATATTTGTCCATTAGTAATTGGTAGGCCTCAGGCATGAAAGATTCACGCAGTCATACCTCTGAAGAATACTGATGCTCCCTGCATGGCCTCAGTTTAGCACCATACCTTTGTACTGGTAAATCATTAAAGACAGAAGTTAGAAAGTGACAATACACATTGCAGTTTCAGACTTCACACTTGTTTGTGTCATAACAGCAACTGAGCTTTGCCCCCCCCAAAAGAGGACTGTACCTTTGTTTCTGCCATACAGTAACTCAGCTATGCTACTCCCAAAACAACATTATATGCATGTTTGTGCCATTAAACCTGGACTGCATATCATATTATTCCCAGTTAATATCATCTCACATGTTAGGGCCAATAATATGGAATGGCTTACACACTGCATGTGTTAGATAACTGATGAATAACCAAGAAACACAGAAAGATAAGACAGAGCTGTATATTTGTAAGCATAATTATGACAGGTTGCCTAATCACTAACTGCTATATGTCCAAATATAGTAAAGAGAATTAAACATACAAATCACAGCTGATGGTTTGATAGCAGTATACATTCTGATGCAGTTGGTTGTGTGAAGAGTGACTTCATTCTGGTGATGCAAAGCTGTTTGTGTGGCAAAGAGGACAAAGGCATCACTCCTGTTTTATGAAGCTGTATTGATGTGAGGGTTCAAATCCTGAAATATGTAGAAATTTGTGATGTGTGCTATCAATATCAAATTTTACTGTGCTTTTACAGATTTTGCATATGTGCCCCGTACTTTCATTACCTTTTCTTCTTTGTCTTCCTTTAATTCCACTTTTGCGAGATGTGCTGCATCCTGAAAAACAGTTTAGCTAAGCATATCTTGTTTGTGTGAAGCGCAACATTGTGAACACATGAAAACCAGATTGCCTAGAAAACAGACACCCAAAAATAGAAAATAGATGCATTCAATTAATGCTTTTAGCCATCATGAAAAGCCAGCCTAGAGTACAAATGGAATTGGAGTATAGTAACAAAGATTAACAATGTGGTTCACATTTGTGCACTGCTTCCTTGCACACAAACAGGCCTGTCTTGCATGTGTGTACACTTTGTTAAGAATCATGCAAATCCAATGCTCATTGCTCTATGGAATTGTATATATGATATTCTGTTATTGGTGTTTATTGTCCAATTTGTTTGTATGACATAAAAATACATCTGGAAACATTGCAAATTAAGGGCACAATATAAATATATGTCATACATTTACAATACATCCATTTGTCCCCCAAAACCACCCAAAACAAGTACTACAACCCTGGGGTCTCATTACTTTTTCCACACATATATCAACCATAATATAAAGTGTTATGTATAATGCTGTGTGCTCAGTCATGGACAGGGCTACTTGGTGGTGCTCATAGCCATGTTCTGCAACAGCCAAGTATGCTCAGAAAGTGTACTTGTGTTGTTACATGGCTAGGCTTCCAAACAGCCTATTGCTATTAGGCTACTAGCCTCAGATGACACTGTGAAGCAATGTACCTCTGCAGTCCTTCCAACCTGTTGTCTTCCACATGGCCTGTCAATGTCATCTACTATAAGTTCACCTGCAGTCCTGTCAAAATCAGACTTATGCCATGGTGCATACGATAAGTACTGTGTTCTGTAGTTTATGTCCTTAGATACTTAGATAGGTAGGAGTTCTATTTTCACTGTAGTCAACTGTGTGCGTGTGTGTGTGTTGTGTGTGTGTGTGTGTGTGTGTGTGTGTGTGTGTGTGTGTGTGTGTGTGTGTGTGTGTGTGAGAGATCTACTATAGGTTTACCTGCAGTCCTGACAAAATCAGACTTGTGTTGTGGAACTCGCATTAATTCCTGTGTTCTGTAGTGTACATACTTAGGTAGGTGTTCTATTCTCACTTTAGCCGAATTGGTGGGGGATTAGTGTGTGTGTGTGTGTGTGTGTGTGTGTGTGTGTGTGTGTGTGTGTGTGTGTGTGTGTGTGTGTATGTGAGCTGTTGCTGGACTTTACAGTGAGCCTTTTACAGCAGCCTGTGCGACACAGTTATCTTGTCCTAGACAGACACACATTTGTCATTATTGGGTTATACAGTAAACAAAAGAAGCTGTTGCCTACAAATACAAAACTGAGAACCCAGAACTGGAAAACCACCCTCTGCAGCTTAAACAAGCAAGACAAGTTGTGCAATCTCTCACTAAAACCATTATTTTCTCTTGTTTTTTTTGGGGGAGGGGTTGTTTTTATTTTTCCCCCACAGCATAGCAGGGTAGGCCTGGCCCATGGTATCCATCTGCCTCCACTCCACTGGCTATGGTATCAAGGCCCAGCACACCTGATCTGCAGAATGGTAGCACTCCTTGTGCTGCCCCTGCACTACCTGGCTCCGCAGGTACTTCTGCCCTGGAGGACAGCCTCATGGTTCCCTCTCTGAGCAGTGTCAGAGGGAGTGATTTTATCACCTGAGAAGAACTGATGAGGATGGTGCGTAGGATTGTGCATCACCCTAAGGGCACACAGCTATGATGGATGGAGACACTGCTGTTCCTCACTGTACTGAATAACACAATGAGATGCAGACATCAGACATTTCAGTCATCGGTACAGTTAGGTGACAGTGATGACAGTCCACTTGGTGAGGACTCGGTTCACAGTGTCACCCAGCTTGATGTCCATGGATTTGTGAGGCCCACACCCTTACCCCAACCATGGTGTTCACCTACCTCTTGTGTTCTTCACCATCCCTGTCTTGTTTTGTATATCCTGTCTGTCAGCAATTGCTTCCTCACCTTGCCAACTTACCTGCCTCAGACATGCCTATGTCTCTTTTGTCTCTCCAAAAAAGGGGAGACACCTGTCCCAAACAAATAAATCATCCCATACATAGCTCTCCATGTTGCAAATGTGTCTACTTGACACCTTTGATTCAGTCCAATCGGCAATACAACATGATTATGTTAGTGTTACCGCTGTCTCTCTCTCTCTCTCTCTCTCTTTCTCTCTGGAGGTGACAGTCCAAATTCAGCTAATCATCTGTATATATGATCAATTTTTCAGGGCAGATTCTCAGTATACATCATATATTCATAATACATACATGTGTTGTCCACACCCTCCAAGCAATACAACCTGGGGGCTCAGTATTTTTACAAATGTATATTAACCACACTATGAAGTGTAATATATAATGTTGTGTGCTCCCTCATGGACAAGGCCAGTCAGTGGTGCTGACAACCTTGCTCTGCTAAAATTAAACATCCAGCTATGCTCAATAAGGGCACTTGTGTTTTCACACAGCTAGGCTTTTACACACGTAGGACACATTCTACAGTTAGGCTACTACTAATATGAACCTATGAATTTATATGCCTATGTAGGCCTCACAACTTGTTGTCCCCCACTTGGCCTGCTGATGCCATCTACTATAAGTTCACCTGCAGCCATGTTAAAGTCAGACTTGTGCCATGATGCTTGTGTAAAGTACTGAGTTCTGTAGTGTGTATACTTAGGTAGGGGTTCTGTTCTTACCTCAGTCAAGTGTGTGTGTGTGTGTGTGTGTGTGTGTGTGTGTGTGTGTGTGTGTATTCAGCAGATGTGATATCATACAGTTACTTTTCCAATGGCATGGCTTGCTAGCCTTTTTATACTTGCAGAAGCCTACACATCCATTTCATGCAGCCCTGCCAACCTCTTGTCTCTCACTTAGCCTGCTGATGTCATCCACCATAAGGTGACCTGCAGACATGTAAAAGACAGACATGTGCCATAGCATTTGCATATAATACTGTGTTCTGTAATCTGTGTACTTAGGTAGGGGTTATGTTCTCACTGCAGTCAAGTGTGTGTGTGTGTGTGTGTGTGTGTGTGTGTGTGTGTGTGTGTGTGTGTGTGTGTGTGTGTGTGTGAGAGAGAGACAGATGTTACTTGACATTAAAGAGATCCTTTTACACCAGCATGCAGGACACTATCACCATATGCTCAATAGACAATGCTGATGTAATCAGCTATATCAGATTATTGCATATACAACCATCTGCCACCAGGGCAGAATCAGACACTGGCCTGCAGCTCAGGCAGATGTCACCTTACGTTCATAGGCGGTTTCTATGTAGAGGACTGGGTAATGTTTGATGAGGACAAGGGGCTGAAGTTTACCCCAAACTGTCTGGTAGCATGTTGGTGATGTCTTTAGGGTCAGTATGAGTGGCACTGTCCACTACTAGTTCAGCACAAAGCTGGGCTTTCACGTTTAGATTTCTGATGTAGCTAAAGAATGTCTCCTGATTGTCTTTAGCTAGGGATGTTACTTTAGGCTTGTACATGGCTTTAGAGGACTTTTCAAGATAGCTAATTTCCTTGTTCAAGCTGTGGAGGGTGTCCTTCCTCTGCTGAGTCAGTTCCCTCTTGTTCTTAGACATTACTTTCTTCCACTTGTTATATAACCTATGTATGCATGATGCCCACCAGGTTGGCTTGTTTTCTGTGAGGAACTTGTTTTAATCTGTTTATGTTCAGCCAACTCTATACATTTACATAGCAGTTTATACAGACCATTGGTGTACACCTCTGTATAGCAGTCATTGTTGACAGTGGTAGCAGAGGGGTTGCAACTCTTTATGGCATTGGTTAGGAGCCTATAGTTTGCTTTCATCCTTTCTGCTTTTGAGGAGGTGTTGGGTATGATTGTGAATGTGAACGAGACTGAATTGTGATCTGACTTGACCAGGGAGGCCAACACACAGGGATTAGTGCAGTGAACCTTAGTACTAAATTTATAACAGTCAAGCCCCCTGTGGGGGGTGTAGATTATCTGTTATACATCATGTGTATTAACAAAGTCCAGGAACCTTAGCATGAATGAGTTTGTGCACATTTATGACTCCAAATTGATGAAAGGATAGTTGAAATGATGCATGAACAGGGTGTTTGGCTAACCAGTGTGTGGCTCAATTTGGTCCAAGTAGGCAAAGTGGTACTCATGGTTCATGGTGGGGGACCTGTAGCTAACAGTGATATGGAAGGGGGTTTTACATACAGTCAGTTGGACTTGGAGTAGCTCTACAGATTCATACTCTTTGACCACTCTTGTGGTGTATTTGTCTTGAATGAAGATGTATACACCTCCGCCTTTGGTTCTTTCATGCTCATTTTGATGTGTGGAAGGTATTGTACCCTTGTATGGCCAGGGTTTTCTCTGCGGCCTTGCACCATGTCTGTGTGACTGCACAGACATGGGCATCTTCCAAGACAAGGAGTTCTTCCAGTGAGTGCAATTTCTGATTTACACTCCTTGCATTAAGCAGCATGACCTTCAGTTTGTCTGTAGTGGATTCTTTTACACTGGGACTTTAATTGTTCTGACATTGCCTAAAGAGACCACTATGGGTGAGGCAACCACCTTCATATAGTACAGTGAGGTATGTCTCCATTCATTTACTACAACATGGACTATGACAGAGTCATAACGGTACTTGTTGTTGAGAGACTTGAGTGACTGATCTGACAGACCCTGGCAGCTGACAGGCAGCTGACTGTGACTTTCGCCTTGTCCAGCCTGGCAAGGGAACATCTGTGTGTCTCACTATGGAGTCGCTTATGAGCAAGATGTTTGTTTTTGAGGTGTTTTGCCTGAGGGGCATATTGGCTAAGACACTGGTGTGTATATTATTATATGTAGTGGATTCTACTCCACTGTGTGCAGGGCCAGATTAAGGTGGGTGCTATTGATGCTGCAGCATTAAGCCCATTCCAGAAATAGGTCCAGATGAAAGCAGATGAGAATTTTCCAGAAGCTAAACAGTTTTCTTTTGCTATATTAACCTCAAAATAATTCTTAGAATGAAATTTAGAGTCCAACTTTTGGACGCCTATACACAGTATTACTTATTATAAAGTTACTATTATTCTTTGCGCTGTGACATAACTATAGCATCGTTGTGTTTATTGCTAACCAAAGATTTCAAGTTAATGCTATCAATTTTACGTTAAAAAGGTTTACTTTGTGATATCTTTCATACTGTTTTGCGCACGCTTGCTATGGCATCTCAACTCAGTGGATGGGATAAAGCGAAAAAGAAAAGGAAAGAAGCAGCAGAACAAGAAAAGCTTTTGGAAAAAATTCCAGAATTGAGGTCATACTTCGGATACTTGCATCTTCACCTCAATCATCTGCGTCGGATGCGATTGCGATTTTGAGTGCTCCTGAAGACCAGGCCAAGCAAGATGAACCTGTGGAGGCAAGAGAGAATAAAGAGCAGGAAAGTTCAGTGGAGAGAGAAGAGGTGAAAGGAGACGCTATCGTTGAAGCACTAGCACCGATGCTGGAGGCTTTCACCAATGATTTGGGACAGTGGGGTGAAATTGACACTGACACTCAAGAATATTGGGCCAAGAAAGGTCCAAAAGACTGCCAACACACTGAATCAAAGTTTGAAGAGAGTGCCAGACAATACCCAGGCGAGTTGTTCCAACGTCAATGCACAAAGACCTTCTTCGTGCGTATGCATCCACTCAATGGCGAAAAATCCTGTAGACAATGGTTGTGCTACTCGCCTTCAACAGGGAAGGTGTTCTGCTTTGTATGCAAGTTGTTCGACGGCAGTGCTGTTCAAGTGACCAAGTTAGTTTCTGGCGGTTTTGACAACTGGAGAGCAGGCGAATCCAGAATAAAAATGCATGAAAGCAGCGATGGTCATCGTGAGGCTATGTTGTCCTTTGCGAGCCGACAGAGGGAGGCCGGTCGTGTTGACTGCCTAGCTGCCAAACAGGTCAAGGAAGAGTGGTGTTACTGGTGCCAGATTCTGAAGCGACTCATCAACGTTCTGATATTCCTAGCTGAGCGTGGTCTTGCTATAAGGGGTGCGGATGAGATCATAGGTGCCATTCATAATGGTAACTACCTTGGCATCATTCAGCTGTTGGTGGAGTATGATACTCTGCTGGCTAGCCATATTAGAAAGTATGCAAACTGCGGGAAAGGTCACATTTCCTATTTGTCATTCTCAATTTGTGAGGAACTGGTGAAACTCATGGGGCAAAAGGTGCAGGACACCATCCTAAAAGAAGCCAAGGAGGCAAAATATTTCTCTGTCTCAACTGACTCGACATCTGACGTATCACGCCTTGATCAGCTAACGATTGTTATCTGGTAAATTCTGCCATCAGGCCCAGTTGAACGGTTCCTGACATTCATGCCTATGATGATGAGACACATGATAGAGCAGATGGCTACGATACTTCTGAACTTTCTGAAGGAAAAAGTCTTGGATATTGCTAACTGCAGAGGCCAGTCATATGACAATGCATCAAGCTTATGAGCATTGAGCATGAGCTGCTGCGCAGCCTTGACTTCACTGACATGAGCAAAGAATTCACACTTGCTGAGGCTAGAAAAACAGCAATATAAGTAAGCAGCACTAGCCCAGTAGTAAGAGTGACAATATGCCTAGGTAGGCTAGGTTAAATTGATCTGGTTTAGCCTTTTCTGCATTAAGTGCACTTTTCGGACAATTGCTATTGAATGCTGATGTTACATAGCTTGATATTAATCTTGAGTTGTTATGATAATACGTTGGCACACTGTTATTATTATTCATGTTCAATAAAGGCTGGCTGGTTGCGTCACAAGCAATTAAGGCCTCTTGATTGGTCTGAGTGTGCATGTATGGTGAGTGTCGAATGCACATGCACCAGTGCCAAGAAAAAATAGGCCCTTTTTGCACTGCAGCATCAGGCCCAATTTGGTCTTAATCCGGTCTTGACTGTGTGCAGTAGGTTTGTGCTTGGGAGGGCTCCAGTCTTTAATTACTGTAGGTTTCTAACAAGTACCTCCGCATATGTGGGTTTCTGTGTTGTGATCTTATATACAAGAGGTGAATTGTGTATGCTGACAATATGTTTGATATCTGGTTTGTTATGTGAGAAAATTTATTCTAAATTCACAGTATAGCTATAGCTCTCACATGCTGTATTGGTTTGTTTTATCAGTAACTGGTTGTCAGTATACATGAAGCAATTGCTCTGTTGCCTCAGGTTGGCCATGTAAGTCAGGCTGCCTGGAGAAATGGTGGGAAACTATCAGCCCATTATGGAAGGTATGTACTGTAGTAAGTATTGGGGAGTGGGCTAGATGGACCAGGTTTTGGGGTAAGACTAATAAAAATGTGTCTATTCTATGGAGGGCTAAGGTTACAAAAATGTGTCAATGTTTCACAATGCACAACTGAGTTGCTTGCAGAGCAGCAGTGCAAGTGCTGAGCAGCTACAGTGAACTGAGGGCAAACACCCCAAAACACAATGCTGGAACACAAGGGACGTTAAACTATTTTAAACAAGTAAACAAAGGGACAGGCCAATGGTGAGCCTTATTTCAGCAACCCCAAAGTCAGATTGGTTCTTGGCTGTACAGTTTGGTCACAGGGATGCAGGGGTCCTTCTTAATGTTAGAGGGCTGGTTTTAGTGCTCCAATGATATCAAGCAGTCTAGATTCAGCAAGCCTGAATTGAGCCTATGCTATAAAATACAGAAGTACTAGAAATCCAAAGTGCAGAAAATCACAATCACAACAGAAGAACAAACCAAACAGTTTAAATAAAGCTCCAGTTCAGTAGAATACTCCAAGAGTGTAGACAACAAACCTTCCTAGTGTGAAATACATGGTCTGGAACACAAGTGCTTAAACCAGAACTACGACACTTTCATGATTCCAGACACAATAAGCTTTCAACCACCAATTCCCAGCTTAGAAGGATGTAAGCTATCCTCCCTTCTCACAAGATTCTAGACCACAAACCTTCCTAATGTTAAATAATTGCTTTGGAGGCCAAATTCGTAAACCATAACAAAGAGACTTAGAACAACAGAGCTACAATAAGCAGTCAAATAGCAATTCCCAGCTCAGAAGAGCAGAGGCTACCCTATCATACCACCAGAGTGTAGACTACAAACCTTCTTATTGTAAGACAACTGGCCTGAAGCCCAAGTGCATAAACCAAAAGTAATAGGCTTAGAATAACAGTTACAATGTAATGCGATACCAGTCAGATGACAGAGACATGTCTTTAATCTACCCACATACATCATGTCATGTTTAGTAGGCCCTGTGTTATCTTGATGAGAAAGCCCTGAGGTCTGTACAACTGCTGCATATGTCTGGTAAGGTTCCTACAAAATTTTATTTATTTATTTATTTAAAATCTGTTTACTGGGAAAGTCCGACTAGACACAGGTTCTTTTTCAGCAGATGCCCAGGGAGAAAAGCTCCATGAGTAAAATAAATTTTCATGCACACATTACAATAATCAATAAAGTATCCTGACTGAATAAAAATGTTGATATGCATATACAAATGTACCTTATTCTATATTAATTAATTTTATCTAACATTTGTTTACCGGGAAAAATCATCACTTCCAAGTCTTGAACTCAGGACCCTATGCACTACAATCACAGCAATGTACTTCTACACCAAGCATTATACTGTATTAGTGCTCTGATGATTTTGACTACAGTGCTGTCATACAATCCTGAGATCAGAATGTGAAAGCATGTCTTATGATGTGCACCATACGTATATACTGGAAAACTTTAAAGTGAAAGGTTATACAGTAATGCACACATTGCAGTTCCTGACTTCACAACCCTTACAAGAAAATACACTAGAAAGTATTGTCATAATGATGCTATCCACTGTATCATTTGGCAAGGCAAATATAACTGATATGTATAATTATCAGTTCAACAACACAAATGCAGATATATTAAGCACTAACGTAGCTATGCACTCTGTGCATCAGACACAAAGCTTTTGTATCCCAACAGGTGCAGGAAGGACAGCAGATCCCCTCAGAGCACCCCTATCAACCCTGCTGTGAGGCACCATGCCAACACTTTGGCTACAGCCAGACTCAACAGGCACTGAAGCTGAATTAGCCACACTTCCCTGCTCAATGTCATTCCCTCCACTTGTCCTAGATCTGTGGGCTCAGTGGACTGGGTAGGCATAGAACTACTGGCTGTGTACAGGGGAAAAAGAAGGGGAGGCTGGATGTCAACCTCTGTGTTAGATTCAACTTTGGCACCCCTAACTGTGCCTCAGTTTCTCCACCGTCATCATCAGTGTCTGATGAGACACTGACATCGGGTGCCGCAGGGCCCACACTCCCACTGTTATGATCAGATGTAATAAAAATAGATAAACACAGGCATGCATTAATACCTGAACTACTATAGTGCAGTATATGGTAAACAACTATCAGTGCTACTACTATCACAGACAGTAGAATAATACACACAACAGGCATACAATGATACATTAGATTCTAGAAATTGGTCAGCAGTACTAAAATAGCTTGATTTGGCTTACCATCTGCAGGGGGCCTATGGTGCTGGATTACTGATGGTCCTGAAATAAGTTACGCACCAGGTAAGGCCAGCATCATCACTTTTAACAGTAAAACAGGAGGTACTACATGTACTTGTCTCAATTAGCATGACATGTTGCTTTAACAAGAATGTGGTTGACAACTCCAAACTGAGCTTATCACTGTACTAATATTCAATCACACCCCAAAAAACATATGTGACACAGAAGTAACTTTTATTTCAATTGTTTTACTCTACAACAGTACTGAACTGCTCATATAACAAAGCCTACCTGGAAGCTCTTTTTGGGAATGAGAAGGAGGTGCACCCACATCAGTGACATATTGTGGTTCACTCTGCTATGAGTTGTCCTGTTGCAGAAGATTCACCAGGAATTCCTCACTGGGGGTGAGGGGTGGTTCTGCAGCAGGCCCACCTCTGGTTATCTTCTGGTCTTGGGCAACAGCAGCTTCATGTCTCTGTGCAGATGTGAGCATGTCAGCTGCCCTGTGACACACCTGGTCATAAGTATGGCTATGGCTGCCATGGCATTATGTTAGCAATAACTTACTGCCATATTCTCAGCCTCTCTGGCATACTGGGACAGCCCCTTCCAAGAAGAAAAGTGCCATGCTGACAGAATGTGTCCACAATTATTGTGTTTTCTGCCTCACTGAAGTGGGGTCTGTGCCTCAATGCCATTTTTGGTCCATAAAATACAGCAGAATGATAATACACATAACTATCACATAACTACAAAGTAACTGTTAACAGATAAAACAGTAAAGGTAGGCAGTCAATAGTACCCCCTGGGAAACATAACACATATGACACGTGAAATACTAACAACAGCCAGGATGCAAAACAAAGAGAGTAGCAAGGGCAACATATCCTTGTATGTGCCACAGCAGTAACTCAACTGTGCCACCCCCCAAAAGAACAGTCCATTTCTAGTTTGTGACATAACAGTCACTTCTCTTTCCTTCCCCCACCCACTAAAGAACAGATACATGAACCATTTTGCTAATGAAATACATTTGAAATTGAAAGCATGCATTCAAAGGACCTGTCCCGGAAACATTTTTACATATGTATTACACAGCTTACTATTTTCATGTATTGTCAGTCTTTTGTACCTCTGAAATGGCTTGACAAACATGGCCTTGCCACTAGTACACTTAACTAATGCATACAGATAACAGTGTAAACAGCTTTGCTTCACATTATTCCTTAATATATTCCAGTATATGCATTATGTAGGTAAAAAAAAAAATGACAGCATACCTGCTAGAGTTCAGTACTCATCTGTAAAGATAGCTAGGGAAATATTTTGCTTTGCTGAACATATAAAGTTTGCCAGCTACACATTTGCCTTTTTATAATGGAGGATATTATTAATGGACTGCATATGTCTAGGCAGTGTTTCAGAGATGCTAATTAAAGTATAAGCAGCTGAATTGCATACTAATAAACCAATCTGGTAGAGCTATTCAAGAAGTTATAAAGCAACCATTTAGATTCCATGCTGTTTTTTCCCATGGATTTCAAAAGCAGTGGAGTACAGACACAGAAAATCTACACAGACAGAATGTTAGGAGCTGTTGTTGCTGCTTAACTCCATTTGCAAGTGTTACAGGCGGCAGACAATGCCGCTGTTGCTACCAATAGGCCTAGACTGAGACAGAGCAGAGTTTTCAGGCCACATTTATCTTATCAAAACATACATGACATGGACATTGTCGAGTGCTACAGGGTGGACAGGGACACAATACAGAAACCCTGTGACCTCTGCCGGCCTCAACTCAGAACCACAGTTTTTTCTCCCATTTACTGGCTATGTACTGCTTGCATTACAGTCAGCTCTGAACTAACACTGTGTCAGCTGCTGCATTTGCAATGTAAGTCCTGAATATGTACTATATTGTATAATAATATTATGACATATCTGTGTATTTCATCACGTGGTACATTAAGCAACTACAAAGTGGGAGATTTGTACAGAAATGAATGCCATTTGACAGCAGAGAGTTATTTGACTTGTATGTGTCCATTAGCAAGTAGTGGGCCTCAGGCCTCAAAGAGTCACACATTGATACCTCCCCAATGTAATAATGATGACTGCATGCCCTCAGTTTAGTACCATCTGTTTGAAATGGGAAATCATAACAGAGAAGTTATGAAAGTAATGAGACACATAGCAGTTTCTGGCTTGACCACCCTCACATGATCAAATCAGCAGGATGCAAAATGAGGAGAGTAACTAAATAGGCATAGCCTTGTTTGTACCATAACAGTAGCTCAGCCTGGATGCACCCCTTGAAAGAACATTATAGGTTCATAGGTAGGTACCAGGCCCTAGTGCCTATATAAGCCTAGCCAAAAAGGTACCCTGGCTTTCGCCACCCAAGAAAATTATTTTCCTGTGCCCCTGTTGAGCAGAGCCACAGAGGTGATCCATGGGGTGAATTTCCTATTTCCCATCCAATCATCAAGAATTTTCTTAAAGAGTGCTAAAGAGGAGCTTTGTTTGAGATAGATAGGTAGTTTGTTCCAGAGTATTGGAAGTCTCTGGAACAGGAATCTATCCCTCCAGCATGTTCTGTTTATTGTGGTGACAAGGTTTAGGTCCCTAGAGCGTGTAGCTCAGAGGGATTGGGATTTCTTTAAGTGGAGCATGTCCAACAGCTCTGGGCTTGACATAGCTTTGTATGTTAGGCAGAGATCACCTCTGAGCAGGCGATATGTGACGGAGTAAAGCTGGAGTTTTTTTAGACGGTTTACATAGGGCATCTGTTTGAGGATGGTAATCCTCTTTGTGAGGTATTTCTGTGGCCTTTCCAGTTGTTGTGGATGTCTTGTGAGGTACATACCAAAAGGGGCGTTGTACTCTATAATGGGTCTAATGAGTGATGAGTAGAGGGGAACAATGACCTCTTTTTTCCTGGATGAGAAAACTTTTGTGATGACGTGTGCCACATAGAAGGATTTCCTGACTACTTTGGCAATGTGATTATCAAAGAAGAGACTACTGTCCACCTGTGCCCAAGGTCTCTTATCACACTTTCAGTGTTAAGTAGACTATCGCCTATGTGGTGGTTCATGGGTACAGAGTTTTTTACCAAAGGGGATGACAATGCACTTTTTGACATTGAGCTTGAGGCCATGGCTTTGACACCAGGCATCTGTCTCAGTGAGGCCCTTTTGTAGGATGTCTGCATCGTTAGGAGTTTTGATTATGGCTCCTAGTTTGCAGTGATCTGTGAACTTCATTAGCCAAAGACCTTCTGTGTTAGCCTGTACTTCAGAAAAGTAGATACGAAACAGGAGAGGACCCAGGACTGAACCCTGTGGTACTCCACTTGTCACTGGTGTGAAGTTGGATTTGAGTCTGCTACTTTCACATTGTGGGTTCTGTCAGTGAGCCAGTTGGCAACCCATCTTGTGACATATGGATTTATACCTAGTTTAGTGAGTTTATCTATAATTCCAGAGTGGGGGATGGTGTCAAAAGCCTTGGCGAGATCTGGATAGGCTGTGTGAACCACCTTACCCATGTCTACGACTTTGGTGACTGCTTCAAAGAAGTCTATCAGGTTTAGGAGACATGAGCTGCCTTTTACAAACCTGAACTGGGTGAGGTTCAGAGCTTAGAGATTACCAATGTCTTTGTTTATGTGTTCCGTGATGATACATTCCATGGCCTTACAGACCAGGCTCATTAGGCTAATGGGGCAGTAGTTCCCGGGGTCCGTGGTGGCTCCCCCTTTGTGGAGTTGGATAACCATTGCTGTGCACCATTCAGTGGGCACAAAGCCTGAGGTGAGGCTATGACTGAGCATGGTGCTTAGGTGGGGTACCAGTTCATTCTGTAGTTCATTTAGAACGCAGCCTGAGATGTTGTCAGGTCCCATGGATGCTGTGTGCTTGGCTTTGGAGAGTGTGGTATTTACCTGTACAGTCGTAATTACAGGAACTTTGCATTCTTCGGTATAGAGATGGGCCCTTTAGGGGGTGAGGGGGGTTAAAGTTAGCACTGAACCTATCTGCCAGGATGTTAGCAATATCAGTTGGTTCTGTATATTTAGTGCCATTGTGCTGTAACTCAGAGCAGATCTGAGTGTTGCCATTGAGATTTTTGATGAGGCTATAGAAAGCTTTGTGGTTGTCTTTAGAATCAGATGCAATTTTGGTTTCATAACTAGCTTTGGAGGATTTTATGAGTGATCTCAGGCTTACCAGGGAGTTCCTCCAATCATGGGATTTTACTCTTTTTTTGCAACAGTTTCTTTCTTCTGTTGTATAGTTTGTTTACGGCAGGGGACTACCAGATTGGCTTTCTTTTCTTGGAGGATGGCATCTTAGTTCTGTTAGTGATAGCATGATCCATGCACTTGTGTAAGTGCTTATAAAATGCATTTGTGTACGATTCAGCAGTCGTACCTCTATTGTCCATCTGCATGGGTGTCGTGAAGTTTGCCACTTCTGTCTTAAGCATGAAGTTGGCTTTGGAGAATGTTTTTATGGTGGTTTCTCTAATGGGGGGTGGGGGCAGGATGCAGCTGTCTAGGGTGATTAACTTGTGGTCGGATCTGACCAACGAGGAATTGACCTCTGGTGTGGAACATCAGTTGTTGGTAATGACTAGGTCTAAGATATTGCTGCCCCTGGTGGGGGTGTGGATAAGTTGATCCAAGGAGTTGGAATTTATGAATTCCAGAAAATGTTGAGCAAAAGAGTTGGTACATGAGTAGTTTTCCCAGTTAATGGTGGGGTAGTTGAAATCACCCATTATTAGGGTGTTGGGTTGTACCCTGATATTTTCCATTGTATCAAGAAATGAGGAGTGGGAATCCTGGCATGTTCCATGATAGGAACCCACCTTTGCTCCCCACCCCCTAAAACAGCAGTTTATGCTTGTTTGTGGCATCCAACCTTCCATTAATTTGATGGCAATTGCATATCACATTGTCCCCAGTGAATATCCTCACACATTTAAAGGTAAATGATATAGACTGGCTTACACATTGCATGTCTCTGAGTATTGGTCAGATAACTGATGAATGACCAAGAAACAGAAATGTAGAATACAGCTGTATATTTGCAAGGAATAATCATAGCAGGTTGTTTATCAGTAAGTGCACTACATCAAAATATATTACAGAGAATACATTTACAGATAACAGGTCATGCCTTGATATTGGTGTACATTCAATTGCACTTAGTTGTGTGATTAACGACATCATGTATTTGATGCAAAGGTGTTTGTGGGGCAAAGATGGATAAGTCCCCCTCCTATTTTGTGACAGTGCATTGCAGTGAAATTTGGGATCCAGATCTTTGTAGTCATATCTCATGTGTACTAACAATTTCTAATCTGTATGTCATAGATTGAGTTTCCGCATTTTAACTAACTCTTCATGTTTTATATATTTTTTTCCTTTTTGTTTTTTTTTTTCTTGAAGGCCACTGTTTTTGCAATGCACAAATGGATTTGGCTATGTATATTTTGTTTGTGCGTACAGTGGCACTGCACAAACCAAATGAATGGGCCACCAAAGTAGCAGACAGGACCCAGACAGCCAGAAACACACACCAGATGCATTTAATTAATGCAATGGGTCATTGCACAAACACAGTTCCTGGCAGAGTGCACTATCATGTAATGTGTTTGGGAGATGGTAAGTGATGTGTAACATTTTCAAGTGTTGCAAATCCAGAAAGTACACACTCCAAGTAAGTGAGATACCTACAGTTGACGGGAAAATATAATTCTACATTGGTCTTGATCTGTGATAGGCATGCCTGGCATTGCATTCCTGGATATTTTTTGAGATTCCGTGCTCAAAGATGGGGTGTCCAGGAGTCCAAATGTTTGTTCTACTCCTAGTGAATGAACATGGGCCCAAGCTGTTGCAGAGGGGCTACTGTGACTCAGATTACAAGCCGAGGCATGGGTGGGTCAGCTTCTGACCAGTGCTACTGGTATCTCCCACACTGGTGAACAATGTAGGAACCACTACAGAGACCTCAGGATGAGGAAGAGGGATACCCTTGACCATTGGATTGAGGAATATAAGATTGGGGACACTTCACAGACATGCAAGTATCACTTACAGATACTTGTTGTCAAAGTTAAAAGCTGGATATAGTCAGGATTAGTATGCTTAATGGCATTCTGTTGTGTTCTGTTTTTTTTCCACAGCCGTCACAGACCGGGAACTGAATGTACAAATCCATGCCGCTACATTGGCACAGATGCAAGATACATGTGGTATGTATGCATCCCAACAGTGGAGTTATTTTAGCAATTAAAGTTAGCACACCCTTATTTGTTAATTATACAGTTGTATCAAATTGAGCATTATTTTTTAACTGTAATAGGGAAGTATGCATGCATTACTCTGGAGGGCAAAACAACAGTTCATTATTACAAAGTAGTCATAGGTTGTGCCTTCAAAATCCACACTTTTGAAATATACAATACTGATAAGGTTTCATCAGAACTGCAGTCTAACATCAGAGCTATAAAGCAGTGTCACCACTGGCTTGCTGTAAACTGTAAAGCAAAAGAAATGTAGAACTCCACACTGTCAAGTACTTTAATAAAAAACAAAGCTTTTGGATACAAGATATCCTTTTTCAGTGTCTTACATACAAACTCTCATAAAACCAGCATTTTTAAATGCAATCTAATCACATCACGTGACACAGTCAACCTACCAGAAAACATCAATTAAAATCAACAATTAATCTTAAGAGGACAGTCATCCATAAGAAATATACATATAAATGCATCTAAGAAAGTATAAAAGGGTACATATTATAACCCTACTATAAATCTATTTTTCTCACTTTTTGCTGTTTAGCTTTTAGAATTGGCTTTAGTGTAACCTTTTTATTGAGACCTGGAAATTTATCTGCTTCCAGGCAGATAATCCATTCATATTGCTTTGTATCCACATTGTTAACTACATCACCACATCTCACATGTGAATATATATAAGTATTGAATCTCTGCAAAATAACAATGAAACAAGAAGCAGATAAGGGGGGGTGCCATTGTACTAATGGATGTGTATGATTATTTGCAAACCATGGATGAAGTACTATCAGATAGACAAACCTTTAAATTAATTGATGGTAAGGAAATAGACAATATGATAAATAAAATAAATATGTCTATCTATGATCTGCAAATAATGGAGGATATAGATATTGACACCTTCCACTTCTTGAGTGTACCATGCCCAACCATTCCTGTGTTATATGGCCTCCCTAAAATACATAAGTCCATATTAAAACCTCCAATGAGACCATAGTCTCGGGGAGGGGATGGATAACGGAGCCTTTATCTGTCTACTTACAAGATGTGTTAAAAAGTTTTTTGAAGCATATACCCAGTTATATTAAGGATACTGGTGACTTCCTGACCCAGTTGCATGGTTGGTATGATAACAATACCCATACCTGTGTCATTTTGGTAACCTTAAATATAAAATCTCCTTTTACGGTCATTCCTAATAATTATGGAATTGACTGTATAAGTGAAATTTTACAGGAATATGGTTGTTTCTCTGCTAGATGCAGTGAGACTCTTTGTGAGCTCTTAGAACTAGTTTTAGATAATAATGTTTTTACCTTTAATAAACAGGTGTACCATCAGATATCAGGAATGGCCATAGGTACTGCAGTAGCCAACACTTATGCCAATTTAACTCTGGGTAAATGGGAGCAGATAAATGTATATGGTGAGATTAATCTATATGCTTCCAGTATTCTATTTTATAAATGCTTTGTGGACAATATTTTTTGGTTTGGCATGGAAATGAGATATATTTGCAGAACTTCTTCAGCTATGTAAATAATACTGTTGAATTTCGAAAATTTGAAATAACTTTTTCTGATGTTTCTTTGAATTTTTTAGCTGTGGGGGCTACAAATAACAGATTCTAGATTAGAAACTTGTATATATAAAAAGGAGGTGCAAGTAAATAAATACTTGTATACATGCTAAAAGAACCTTTAAAAGTGTTGTTAAGAACCAATATATGCGGGCTAGCAGGCTAAATACTAAATTGGATGTTTGTGAAGTACAGATGCAAGAAATGACAATTTGTTTGGAAAGGGGTTATAATATAAGTGAATTAGAAATGGCTAAAAATGATGTGATATAGTTAAGGGATTCGAGGGCTAAACCCTATTTCTCCCCTCAAGGAGATGCCAATTCTGATGGTGGAAATTTGGCCCTACCACAACCCCTGAGATACTTGATGACCTTTAGTAGAGCTAGTGAATCAATAGAGTATGTTATTAAAAACATCTGGGACATCTTAAAGCCCATACCTAGCCATGAGAAATGGCTCCTTGAGAGGCCTCTATTTACTTATCGCAACTGTGACAACTTAAAGGAACTTGTATGCTATAAGGATTTCTCTTTAAATAATAGATTAATCCCCGTGTTTAATAGAAAGGGAACTTTTCCTTCTTACAATTTCTTATGCTGCTCTAGTATTAGTCAATCAATGGAGTATGTCCACCCCATTAGTGGTAGGAAGTATACCTTCCACTGTACTGCTACATGTAACACATCATCTTTTATATATCTTGCTACTTGTAATAAATGTATGAGTTTCTATGTTGTAAAGTCATTGAGAAGACTAAAAGACAGGATAATAGAACACAGGTCAGATATACGTAGGAAGGTACTTACTAATTCCTTGGCCCAACACATTGAAGAAAATAATGACACACATCTGTTTAGCTTTAGGGTTATGCACATTGTATATTCAAATGTGAGATGTGGTGATGTAGTTAACAATGTGGATACAAAGGAATATGAATGGATTATCCACCTGGAAGCGGATCAATATCCAGTTCTCAATAAACAGGTTACAAAAGCCAATTCTAAAAGCTAAACATCAAAAAGTGAGAAAAATAGATTTATAGTAGGGTTATAATATTTACCCTTTTATACTTTTTTAGATGCATTTGTATGTATATTTCTTATGGATGACTGTCCTGTTAAGAAGATTATTGTTGATTTTAATTGATGATTTCTGGTAGGTTGACTGTGTCACCTAAAAATACAAAGCACAGAATATTAGTTGTAAAACAGAATAAATATTACATAAGGAACAGAATATTACCACTCTGTTTCCCATGTGCAAACATTGTGTCCAGAAACTGAACAGAATAAATACTACATAAAGAAAATAATGTTACCACTCTGTTGCCCAAGTGCAAATATTAAATCTACCCAGAAACTGAATGCCCAGAAGAAGTAATGACACACACAATGTATAGAAAATAATGGATGAGAAGCACTGAAGTATATTAAAAAAACAAGTGTTTCGAGATAGTGGATCCTGTGCAGATACAAATCTGACTGAAGTAAGGGAGAATGTACAAGCATCCATCAGTCTCATTTGTCACTTGAGGAGCAAACAGCTGTAAGGAGCAGGCACTTTGGGCTACAGATTGCAATGTATGTCTTGACAGTAGTTACCGTATTAGGACTAAAGTTTGCAGGGCGCAGAGCAGCTATGTGATAATACTTCTACGTTATATTAAAGAGAAAACAAGAACTGAAAATATAATTAAGTAAATATTTCAGGAATTCCTTAGTATAACATTAGCATTGTAACATACAAAAAAAAACTGTACCTGGAGAATAAAGGCCCAGAAAGTGTAGTAACACACAAGAGGCATACAAAATAACCTGTCACTCAGCAAAGTGTCGACAAGAAGAACTGAGGTACAGAAAACTATGTTTTCCTGTACTGGGCAATGTGCAGATGCAAATCAGTTCGAAGTAAAGCAAAATGTAGAAACTTCTGCTAGTCTTGTTTCCGCTTGGCCTGCATTCAACTGTCTTGTGCAGAGTGGGCAACAGCTGATTATGTATGCCTGGTTGGTAGTTACCTGACTAGGATTAAAGTCTGCATGGCACAGAATAAGTGTAGATAGTAAGATGATCTCCAGAGTTACTGGATTAAGATCGAAGATGAGTATAATAGCTCTGGTACGTAGATGCCATGAAATATTTCACACAGTAAAAGTCTTAAAAATTCATACTGAGACCGGATAAGAAAAGTACATTTCAAATGGTCAAATATGGTATACATATCTATTAGATAATACATTCTTACTCGATACACAGTTTAAAACTACAAGTGATCTGCATCTGAAGACCAGTAAAGGGAACCCACTTGATATGTGCATAATGCAGCACTGCATACCAATGCCCAGAACACCTAGGAGATAATATTCCTAAATTACACTGTATGAGTAAATAAAATATAATAAATATTACATAAGGAACAGAGTATTACTACCCTATTGCTCAAAACCGAAGATATGAGGTGTAGAAAACAGAAGAAGTGAGGTGTAGAAAATAAAAGTACTTGTTTTGCTACACTGAACATGTGCAGGGCAACCCCTAGCTAAAACAAGATCAATCTCAAAAAGCATCTGTCAGTGACATTATGCATTTGGGTGAATCTTCGGCAATCCACTCATTAATACATTGTGAAATGGAAGCTGTTCTGCTATTTCACATGCAGCAGTCTACTTATGTAGAAACAGTGCATTATCTCAAAATATACAAGTTTCAAGTTATCATTTTTCTAATTACTTTATATTTTCTTTCGTAGGAAAACCTATCTAGAGAGGCTCTCTCTTACAACTCAACAGCAGAACCACCACTGCACAGACTAGACTTAGTGAAGATACACTCTGAGAGATGTCTGCATTATACTGGAAAAGAAAAAATAATAAAAAAATAATCACTTTTACATCAATTCCAAAATGCAATATTATCATACCTCTCAACCTGGAAACATCAAAAATCTGTACAAAGGTCCATGAAAATAGGTACAAGTCTGTACGCTGATTAACATAAAATTTGCATACATAATTATGCAACTCTGCCCACTCCAACAGAATTGTGGGATATCAACTTTGAAATGCAAACTGAAGAACAGATGACCAAAATATGGCCTCAGAGTCCCCCTACAGCCATTCTGATGTCCCATTTCTTGGCTATGTTGCCCCATTTACCATAAACACTGTAATGTGCATATTGCTTTACTTCCATAATGATTACTTGGATGGATTTCTTTAATATTTTTATTTTACATTTTATAGTATAAACACTAATAGTCATCTGCTAAACAAAGCAACACAGCCTCACAATGAAAATAGACACCCTTAAAACTTCTCTGCCCTTGAAACTCACATTCATTGAAACAGCATTGAAACCCACATTCAAAGAAAATGCATCTGGCCAGTGGTGGATAAAGATTACCTTTGGGTTGTTTTCAAATCATAGGCGCCTTGCACATGAAACATACATGTGTTCTTTCATACACCTTCCTGACTGTATTAAATTATATTCCTTGTATAATACAGCACACTTGTTAGAGCATGTTTTAAATTTATTGTTTTGAACATTTTTCCACTAAGCAGTGAAACAAAATGCATGAACCAGTAATAACAAAACTGCCCATTTCAGCACATTTCCACCACAAAAGTCTACTCAAACTTCTACAATCCACCAGTATCAGTAAATATGCACATTAAAGAGATTTGTAACTAATGAAGAGGTTGCTGCTAGCAAACAATTTTATATTTTGTTGCTTCATCTACAAATAAAATGCCTGAGGAGTAGATTGCCTATGTTACACTAAAAATGATAAGCTAGGAATATTGCAATAGGGAATGGATGGCAAACTGATAACAGGTTCATATTTACTAGGTATCTACACTAAAGAGGACATCCTCAGGACTGCAGCATCCACCCCCATTAAAAATACAACACAGTACAATATCAGCACTATATCTATGTACTGTGGGAGTAGAACACACAGCCTTCTGCATCAAAAGCAAGAATTCAACTACCTGTTATGCCAAGTCCATTTGTGTTGTTAGTAGCACAAGCAGTACTAAACTTCTCTCCCCCTGAAGAACTATGCAGCACAAGAAATCTGGAAAAGCCAAAATTTATTGGAGGAGGGTGGGGCAAAGATCCAAAACTAGGGGCACATTTTTAAACATTGCTTGTATAATCTTAGAAAAGTTGCTGGTATAAAATGTTTTGTATTACCATGCCTTTCCCTGAAAGATAGAAAGACTGAAACTTAAATGGCTATCATTATTTAGTGAATTCAGTTCTCACTGATTTGCCAGAACATTTTAAGAGGAACAGACAAAAAGTACATTTCAGACATTCTGTAAAACAATCACAAGTGTTAGAGTATGGGTAGAGAAGTTAGGCTCTTGCTCCTTGTACTTAAGGCTCAGAGCTTGAGTTTCAGTAACCCTAACCATCAGTTACACCTAACTGGGGCATTTTACACACACACACACACACACACACACACACACACACACACACACACACACACACACACACACACACACATACATACTCCATCAAATAAAATATGAAAGGAGCTGCCATCAAATAAACACACATAGCTGCCATCAAATAAAATATGAAAGGAGCTGCCATCAAATAAAATATGAGCCACATACACTGAAAAGTGTAACATTTGAATTAGTAATCTGCTTAATACACAAACCACTCTGCTCAAATAAAATAATGAACCTTAGCACATTGCTTAATACACCAGAGTGGAGCTGGCTGCCAATAACGAACCCCTCTGCTGTGAATAATAACCACTCTGTTTAAAATAAAATAATAAACACACACCATGACACAAAAAATGTTTAGCAGTACATTGCTTAAATAAAATAGCTGCTGCCACCAATAACGAACCACACACATTTGAATTATCTTCTTAAATAGCGAACCACTTTGCTGCCAATAACCACTCTGCTAGTCTGCTTAAAATAAAATAATAGACACACACAGTGCACAGTTCTATTCCGAATAATGTTCCTGCAAGCACATTTCAAATTTCAATAATGAGTGCTGTTAAAGTAAAAAAGATGGCACATTTCAATAATAAGCGGCATTAAAGTAAATAAGTTGGAGTTGGCCAGGCTGTTAACTTAATGCAGGATTATGCAATATAGCTTGGACTGCACATTTCAATAACAAGTGTCGTTTAAGTAAATAATAAGTTGAAGTTGGCCAGTCTGTTAACTTAATGCAGGATTATGTAGCACAGTTACACACCATTAAAGTAAAAGACAGCTCTTCTCAATTAACATAATGCAGCGGCAGCAGCGCTGATTTCTGAATAATGTTCCTGCCAGGCAAGCACCATTAAAGTAAATAACACATTTATGCAGCAGTTTGCGTTAAAGTAAAAGACAGCACTTCTCATTAATTAACTTAATGCAGCACAGTTTGTCTTACCGGGAATGCTGATTTTTGATTCTGAATAATGTTCCAAAATGTTGTTAAAGTAAAAAAGACAGCGCTTTTCAATAACAAGTTCCTGCAAGATGCTAACTTAATGCAGCACAGTTTGTCTTACCGGGAAAGCTGATTTCTGCTGAGGCTGTCTGGCCGTTGCTTCTAAGTGCATTAAAATGTGCCCCAGCCCCCGTTAAAATAAAAGACAGCACAGTGCACACAGTTTTTCTTACCTGGAGGAGCCGAACTGAGCAGTAACCACAAAATTCAAATGTTGCTTTAGGGAACTGCCTGCATGCTATGGCCCAGAATTACATAAACAAAGTTCAGTGAATCCCTCAATTCCGACAGGCTGACAGGCTGTTCCTGGAGCTGATGTCATCGCGTACATCTCTGCGCGTGATGACGTCAGCTGAAAAACAAAAACATTTAAAAAAAAGCCCGGAAATTCGGAAATTAAGGGGTTCCACTCGGGAATCGTGGCACCTCATTATTTGGACCTCAAAACAGGTAAAAACTGAGAAATTTGGTATGGTTGAGAGGTATGAATATTATCACAGTTTTGCACAAATGTGAAAATAAATGTGCCCAGAAACTGGCGGTCTTGGAAATGTAACACACAAGGGGTACACAAAATAATTTCTTGCTCCTCAATGTATCAGCAAAAATATCTGAAAGACAAAAAAGAGATCCCCTTTTGTGCATTGGGCATGAGCATATACAAACCTGATAATGCAGAGGCATCCAGTAATCTCATTCCTTGCTTCGGGAGCATCCATTTCTCAGAGGGAAACACAGTGGATAATAGTTTGTGATGTATGCCTGGGTTTTAATAACTTGATTAGGGCTCAGGTTTGCAAGGCCCAGAACACCTATGACATAATATTTCTAAATTACACTATATGAGTAAATAAAACAGAATAAATATTACATAAGGAACAGAATATTACCACTGTTCCCTGAGTGATGTCCATTGGTTCATGATGTCCCCAACCTCACCCCAACCATGGTGTTCACCCACCTCATGTATCCTTCACTGTCTCTGTCTCATCTTGTTTGCTTTGTTTGACTGCAATTGCTTCCTAACCTTCCTAACCTGCCACTCCCAGACATTCCTACAGCCCTTCCCCAACATTCCTCTCTCTCTCTCTCTCTCTCTCAAAAAATAAAATGGGCACCTCTCACACAAAAAAAAAAAAAAAAAATCTTATACAGAGATCTCCATTTAGTACACGTCTTCATGACACACAATATTCCGTCCAGTTCTATGTACAACAGCTTGTGTTGTGGTCACCCATCTCTCTGTAGGTGACAGTCCAAATTCATCCAAAGTTCTGCATATATATTCATGTTTTATTCTGGAAGAAATGGATAGCTGTGGTTCTTTCCTACATCCTTCATGCACATTCCTGCTTTACTCTCACTTTGTTCATCCCCCTGCTTGCTCCCCATTTCCCCACTTTCCTGTCTTTCCCATTTATTTTCTTTAAAGCATAATTGTGTGATGGTGTGCATCATGCACTAATGTGTAGCTATTGAAAAAACAGTTCTAAGTATTATATAGCTGAATTGGAAACCAGTACCATCTAGACATATTTTAGACACTCCATACCAATATCACCCTTTAGAATTTGGATTTGCATGTAAAAGTATTTGACCGTGATAAATTCCTTTTTTGGGCAACAGGATCACTCAATATTGTGAACTACTGCTGTACAAAACTAAATGAGTATCACTCAATGCTTTATAAAACATTACAGAGGCTCGCACATTGCTGCTTTCTAGAAATTTAATGAAGAAAATACAACATTATTGATATGGAGAGCAAGCACCGGGAAGTGCAAAGGGAAATCTTTCTTAAACTGTTTCACTTACTATTGAATGTATTAAGTACATTTGCTAGGTAACTGACTCCATGGCAGCAGGTGTTAATGCATTGTTGTTGAAGGCAGGTGGTACTGGGTTTGAATACAGGTGGAAGTAATAATTTTACAAGCATGTATGATACTTTAAATATATCTACTTATATTGCTGCCTTTTACCATTGTTTTGTTTTGGTGCGCATCACGCAGCATCAAGCAAAAATTCTTTAAAGAAAAGAATTAGGGAAGACAGGAAAGTGGTGAAGTGGGGAGCAAACAGGGGTATGGACAAAGTGAAAACAAGGCAGGAATGTGCAGGAAGGATGTAGGAAAGAACCATAGCTATCCATTTCTTCCAGAATAAAACATACAAATTTTGCAAAATTTGGACTGTCACGTGCAGAGGGAGGGGTGACCACAACACAATGTATTGTATAGAGAATTTGAAAGTGACATGTGTAAGAAATGGAGAGCTATGTATGGGGCGATATTTTTGTAGGACAGGTGCCCCCCCTTTTTTTGAGAGAGAGGAATGTTGGGGAAGGGCTGTAGGAAGGTCTGGGTGAGGAAGCAATCACAGACAAACAAGACAGGAGACAGGGATGGTGAAGGACACATGAGGTGGGGGAACAACATGGATGGGGAGAGGGTGGGGAATCTTGGTCCCATGCACGTCCAGATGGTTGACAGTGAGAATTCAGTCTTCACCCAGTAGCCTGTCATCACTGTCACCTCATTGCACCACTGGCTGCAGTGCCTGATGTCTGTGCCTCCTATGGGTGCTCTGCACAAGGATGGAGAAAAGGCACTCCATCCAGCATAGGTGCGCACCAGCAGTGTAGTGCACAATTCTACACACGATCCCTGGCAGTTTGTCACAGGCAATATACTCACCCCTGCCACCACTGCACCACTGCTCCCAGAGGGAGCTACAAACCTATCTTCCAGTGTAGAACTACCTGAGGACCAGGTAGTGCAGGGGTGGCAGAGGGAGTGCTACCAGGTACTGCATCAAATGTGCTGGGCAGTGGTGTAGTGGTGATGTAGCCAATGGAGTGGGGGCAAGTGAATACAGTGGACAGTTCTTCACTGTGCTGTGGGAAAAAAAAAAATAAATAAATAAAATTAACACACACACGTACACACACACAAAAAAGAAAATAATAAACACACAAAAAAAGAGAAAAAAAAAGAGAACATTAGTAACTTCATATGTGATATACAAAGCATTGATACAATTATTTGACTCTATTCTGTTACCATTACTTTTAACACTACAAATTCCTAACAAATTTCTGTCTTACTTTTAAGACTACCCAGTTTATAACAGAGACAGACTATAGTACAGATTGATGCCACCAATCCTTGATGTGTACACATATTGTACATATGTGTATTCCAATTATACTGATTACAGATTACAGAAGGTCATTTGTGCCACTGGTATAGAGGTATGAAATTACATTCCAATAATGATGAAAACCTAACACTATTATGTATTTGGGAAGTGTGGCTTTTGAACCCACAAATGATAACTATGTGAAAATGCTGTACTGTTGTTTTGTCCTACAGATTACTGCATGAATACTTTGTTTTACAGTTTTGAGATGCATGCTCACTGTTATTTGAGAATATTTCACCATTGCATTCTGCTACAGACTAAGGCATGTATAGTTTCTTTTACAGTTGGGATATGCATTCTCAATTTGATATGATTTTATTAAATACCAGCTAAACAGTCCTTAACTTTTAATGCTACAAAATTACTATCCAAATTATTATTATTCAAATACTGTTTAGACTGCACTATTCTTATGCATACATACCACATGCTTCTTGCATCCTTACTAGATGCTTGACATGAGATTGAACATTTGAGACTCACTCCTCAGCAGCGAACAGAACACCATTATGAATACCACAACTATATTCAGCTTTTAACTCTTGCAATTACTCAATGAAATTGATACATATCTGTGGGGTGTCCCCTGCCCAACATTCCCCAATCCAAAGGTCGTGGGTGTTCCGTTCCTCCTCCGGAGGGCATCAAAATGACCTCTGCATTGCTCACCTGTGTCCTGGCAACACTATTCCAGGCTTCAGATTTATATTCTGAGCCAGAATAGTTCTGCTGCAGCACCCTGGGACCATGCTACTTAACCAGGGGTCCAACAAAAACTTTGGACTTTTGGACACCCTAACACTGCACCTGAAAGCACACACCCTCGCCAGCAAATCCAGACATGTCTGCTATAGTTCAAACTCAATGTCTAATGAGCATTTCCCGCCAATTGCATTTTATATACTGCTGTTTCCTGCCTATGGCATTTATCATGCTTACTGAGAATGCGCACAATTTGGTTTTGCATCATTTGAAAACATTTTGTATCGCTTACCATCATGCAAACATGGCAGGCAAGGGTTCACACTGGTGGGCACTGTGTTTGTGTAATAGTAAGAGATGAGCAAGAGTGGCGAACAAGGTAACCTCTAGATTATTATGTATACAGGCACTTGTGTAAATGAGGTAGTCAAGTGTACTATATATACGGTTCTTCTACACTTACAGCTATTACAACAAGAAGGTTGAGAAAACAGTTGTGTATGTTGCACTTAGTTACTATAATCTGCAATCTCACAAGAGTAAAACAAAATTTGCGCATCCTGTACTAGAAGCCCAGACCATCTGCACTTCACACCTACATTTAACACCTGCTGCCACAGGATTAGTGAGATGATATCTGCTATCTTAGTAGTTATTGTAAGGTTCTCACTGTTCAACACCACTTACCATGTTTGCATGATGCACGATATTATTAATTGAATGCATCCAGTTCATATGTGTGGCTGTCTGGGTATTGTCTACAACCTGGGTGGGCCATTCCTCCAATATGTGTGCTACTGCACTTTGCACAAACCAGCTAAGTACAGATAAACATGTTTATGCCAAGTGGCACATCACACAAACACTGGCAAAAAAAGGATAAAAAAATGAAAACACAAAAGGTAGCATGTCTAGATATTTTCATCATATTTGTGGCCTGTTCCTTATAAAATGTGTGGTGTATTGTGAAAACACTGAAGATCACAGCTAATATATAATGACATACATTTCTATTCCATACTTCATATCCTTTGGAAAATGCATGTTTGCTCTTTGTCCTTTCATTAGTTTAGAGTTTGACCACATTACTGGCACTATAAGGTTCTGTGGAAAGATCCCCATTCACTATACAGGTTTCACGGCCGTTAACACTGGGTTGAGCCACGAAAACTTACTTATGCGTGCTGTGCATCATTAATATTCATGGTGCGATGCTGCTTGATAAGCAGTATCATGTACATGAATACACTCCCTGTCATTAATATTCATGGTGCAATGCTGCTTGATAAGCAGTATCGCGTACATGAATACACTCCCTGTCATTAATATTCATGGTGCGATGCTGCTTGATAAGCAGTATTGGGTACATGAATACACTCCCTGTCATTAATATTCATGGTGCGATTCTGCTTGATAAGCAGTATCGTGTACATGAATACACTCCCTGTCATTAATATTCATGGTGCGATGCTGCTTGATAAGCATCGCGTACATGAATACACTCCCTGTCATTAATATTCACGGTGTGATGCTGCTTGATAAGCAGTATCGCGTACATGAATACACTCCCTGTAGGTTCTATGCAGAACCTACACAGAGTTTATTGAATCCCAGGAATTATTATTAACAGGGCTTTATCCCAGTTGTTCAATATTACTAGGACCGTAGTCCCATGAGATCATGCAAACAATCCCACATGACACTACTGACCATGCACAGTTATACCATACAGTTCCTGCATCATGTAGAGTGCCTGTGATCTGAAGGAAGCCTGTGATCCTTGTAAAATTAGAGATTCATCACAGCTTTTTAAATGGCTAGGATCTTTGAAATCTGACCATTTTTTTTGGTGGGGGGGGGGTTGGAGGCACAGCAGGAAGAGTATGTTTATCCTAATAAGTACAGATGCAGTGTTTGGAATGGGATGGGTTTGAGGAGAATTAATTTTACATTGCCATATTTGTATAAAAACTTAAATGCTCTGTTTTCACCAGTAAGTGCCTCTAAGTTTTATGTTAAAAGCACATAGAACTGTATTTAGAGTAACAGCATGCATAATATATGTACAAATGTATTGCAGTGTACATGATATTGGGGAGGGGTTCGCTTAATATAACACATGCATACACACTCACACAAGTATTCTCTTTTTCACAAACACACTTTCACACATGTACATGTGTGATAGTGTACACAAGAATCCTGCACTGTTTGCATTTTATTTTGAATAATGCAAATGGTACACAACTTTGGACTATGTAAAGTTTAAGAATGTGACACACAATCTTGCATGCTAGGCACAATTTCTTTCTCATCATTGATTGGAACTCCATATTTGTAAATGACACTGAGCTATTGTGTTTCAAGGCAGTTTTGTCCTTTCCTGTAAGAAGCAGAGCTTATACTTATGCTGGGGCATCTAGCACACAACAACAAAAGTGGCAGGAATAATATTTAATATTTTTTTAACCTTTCACCTATTCTATGACCACTGACTTGTATGTATACATTTGTGTATACATATGACTGCCCATAAGCTGTACAGGTCAATAAGTTTGCAGCTTGGTGAGTGATGATCTTTGTCAAACCATATGCATTGTGAGATCGCCTTGTGGTTGGAGAAGCTTTATAGTGACACTAAAAGACAATATGCAACATTTCTGTCCTTGATGGGGAACAAAAAGCCAGTTGGCAAATGGATGCAGTGAGATGCAATACAACCATTAGCTGATGCCATTCATACTTTAGTGTTTGCCCCCCAAGTTTCAGTCTTACACCCTGCATACAGTGTCTATGACTCTCAGCCAAGTGATTTGTCATAGTACTATTGCTGTAAGTGGAAATCTAAGAAGAACAATTTTAGATGCCTGTTGTCTGAATCATCATTTGATGGTGAATCATAATACAGAAAAGGTAAATTGACAGGAGGAATATTTTTAAAACTTTAAGGTGCATTTAGAAATGTTGATCATTGTTTGCTTATGAACAAACTAAAATACATTGGTTTTGCTCTAGAAGTATTACAATGAGTTGGTACCTACCTGCCTCACAGAACTTTTACAGTTCACAGAAATAATAATAGCTCAAATTTTAGCATTACCTTAAATGGTGCATCAGTTAGACCTGTAGTTGGACCATTTTTTCTCACGTTTTATTAACAACTTTCAATCATGCTTATCCAACATAGTCTGTGTATTGTATGAATTAGTACTACTGAAAGTTAACAAAAATCTTAGTTCACTTAAGTCAGATCTAAAAAAATATTTTTCTGTTGTATTGGACTCGATATGTAAAAACAGACTAAAGCTTAAGCCTAATAAAATAAACAGAAATAAGCAGTGATGAAGTTTGGGACACCCCTCTAAAAAAAGTTAATATTAGCTAATTAAGGATTCAGATAACACTCCAATACCTTGCACTATCATTCAAAAGTCTATGGACATTACCCTGGGCCACACATTGACCTTCCCCAAACACAAAACAGCAAAGTCCTTCAGTCTTTAACTTTAAACAAGTGCAAAGGTCATGTAGTTGATCTTTCGTCTTATCCTTAGAGGCTATGCAGGTGACTGAAATCAGTGTACTGCTACCAATAGCCTAGCTAGAGTGGGGCTAAGGAGGCAACTGCCCCAGATGCAAAGTGTTAGAGAGTGTGGCCATCTGATCCCAATCAGTCTTTAGCACATACCTGTTTTTAAAAGTTGGTATTGCATTTGCAGTCAAATCCTTGTGCTGTAGCACTTCATGTGCTGTCTAAACTGTAACAACTGCTTGCTATGTTTGTTGCAAGCAGTTTGCTACAGTTTGTCTGGCTTATAGGCGTATAGGCTTATAGAGCAATCTCCTACACAAACCTAATGAATTTGCTACACATCCATAAATCAAATGGGACTAGAACAACCCATTCCAGGGACTTAAATATGGCCTGTGACCTGAATATGATGTGATGGAGGTACAGATTTGTCTCCTAGTGGCTGCTGCATCTTTGGAATAGGTTGCCAATTCATGTGAAGCAGAGCGCCTCTATGACACTGTTGGATGGGCCACCATAATTTCTTACCAGGGATAGCACCCACAATCCTCCTGGACATGGGCAGTCATTACTAAATACAATCCTAGGTATTGACTAGAGTATCTATGGTATTACATTGTGATGAAACTGCTAGGTTTGAAATGATGTCTGGGTCAATATACTGGTATCCTCCTATGATCCTATGAAAAATACAACTTTTTCTTTGTTTTAAATAAAGCCTGAGAGCTGTAGTGTTCCATGTGTGGTATTAACTGTAACAAATGCTTCCTACATTTGTACCAAACAATTTACGACACAATTTGTTAAAACATGGGCTAAATTCTTGGCTAGGCTTGTCAGTTCCTCAGGGCGAGTAGCTTAGTAACTTATCCTATTATCCTACAGTTTCAAAGAAAGAAAATAGTTTTTAATTTAACTAAAACCTAAGTGTTATAGAGCTCCAGGTATAAACTGCAGCAACGGCTTACTGCATGTGTGGAAATTACACTGCTACAGTTTAAACAAAGTTTTTCTTTCCAGTTGATTCACTTTTGAGGAAAGAGGGTTAGGGGCAGAGCACAGAAAATGGATATGATTTGCTCCTGCACTTCTCGAGCACAAGGTACCTGATCTCTGACTTCTTTTTTTATTGCTCCTCAGATCACGAGAAGGACACTGGACCTGATTGACTCCTGCATTTCTGGAGCACCAGCCACCAGATCGCAGACTTTTTTTTTTTTTTTTTTGCTCCTCACTCAATAATGCTGAGGACTGCCATATTGAAGAATGTTCTGGGCAATAGATGATCTGTCTATACCTTTGACAGCTACTAAAACTTGAATATGCTTCATCAGTTATAGTACACCATTCTCCATGGAATACACATCTGTACCATTATCATCAGCATTATTGCGTTACCGTGCAGAAAACTAAGTGGATGGCAGTGGGAGCTAAGTCTAATGTCTTACTCTGTAACCCCATCTTCAAACTAATGAATGATGGGTATTTCCTTCCACTTAGAAATAAGTTTTTATTAGAAATTCCACTTAAGAAGCCAGGTGAGCTTCCAGTTATAAAGACCTCCAGTTGCCTTAACTGCCACAGAGAAACCATTTAACTAAGTTGCTCCTAGTATCTGGCATACTTTGCCATAAAAATGTGTAAAATGGTGGTAGTCTCCCAGTATTTTACAAAATGTTAAAATTTCACCTTGCAGACAGATACAAATATAGTGTTCCTAGAGATCCTGGTTTAGCCATATATACAAATACTTAAATCTATATACATTTGCAGGACTGGTAGTAGCTTTGGCATTTGTTTGTGACAAAGGTACATATTGTATGACAGCTGATATAATTCTGAAAATCTGTAAACTTTTATTTATGTGTGGATATATTGAGGGATAAACATTATTTTATTTTTTCTCTTTCTCTGTAAGAGTATTTCTTATTATTTATTAGGCAGTTTATACTTGTTTAGAGTAAAAGAAATGCTGAGCTGGTGACCTTGTATTTAGTTCAGCACTGCATATTTATATAATTTGTTCTTGTTCACGTAGATACCACTGTATCTATGTTGTTCCATTTTGCCTGGATCATGAATAAAAAAAGTCCATTGTTGAGGGCCAGGTTAACCAAGGAAATAAGGAAACAAGTGAACAAATACAAAAATGTTATGCACTTAGTTGTTAGTACATACAGGGTATTTACTAGAATTTTGGTAACATTTAGAAAACCTGTTTAGATCTGCAGATTATTTAGGCAACTGCAATGAATGGGATGTTGGACTGTGGATATTCTGATGGAAATGTCTGCCACCACTCTTGTGAATTCTGTGAAAACCTAAACTTAATGAAAGGCATTTTAAACGATCAAATGAAATGAACTAATGTGTTTCTGAAGTCTTTAAATATGGACTGCTCATTATTTTACTTTTATTTGCTTTGCGCTTCTGTTTTAAGGGCATGCTTTTTGGTTATGGAATTCTGCTTTGTTGTACAGAAGGGTACTATACTCATTACAGCCAAGTGTGCCTCCAGCTTTTTCTGCAGTTACCTCCTACTGCACCTGTAGGCGTCAAATATTGCTTGTTCATATTTGCATTAATAATTCCAAAACCATGCCACATACCAGAATATTTTATCTTGAAATATACATGTTATTAATGAGAGTGGTAAACACTAGGTAGCCATCTACCACAAGTGCTGTAGTTTCTGGCCCAGAAATTATAGTTTATTGGCCATTTGGGCAGTTTTTCCATCTCTTTCAACTTTCTGGTTTAAAAGCCTGCATTTGCGCTTGTTTCCCACCTTTCCTGTAACTAGTCTAGTCCAGATACAGAGTTGCTGTATCCAGGACTGTTTGTAAGCTTTTGAGCCCCCCCCCAAGCCTTTCTGTGTTGGAGGGAAGCCTTCTAGCTTATCAGTGGGAGTGGTAAGCACTAGGTAGTCTATCTACCACAAGAAGTTCATAGGTTCATAGGTTAGTACTAGGCTATCGGCCCTAGGGCCTATAAAAGCCTAACTATAACAATTCCCTGGCTATTTCTAAATATTTACTTCCCTGGACCCCTGTCTAGCTGGGCAATTGACGTGATCCCTGGGGTGAATTTCCTATCCCCCATCTGATCGTCAAGGTTCCTCTTGAAGAGGGTCACAGAGGCGCTCTGCTTAACGTGTATGGGCAGTCTATTTCAGAGTCTGGGGAGTCTCTGGGTCAGGAACCTATCCCTCCAGTATATTTTGTTCATTGTGATGACAAGGTTTAGATCCTTGGAGTGTGTGGCTCTGAAGGATTGGGATTTCTTTAAGTGTAACATATCCAACAGCTCTGGGTTTGACATGGCCTTGTATGTAAAGCAGAGATCGCCTCGGAGTAGACGATATGTGACAAAGTATAGCTGGAGTTGTTTTAGATGGTCAGCATAGGGCATCTGCTTTAGGCCTGTGATTCTTTTAGTGAGGTATTTCTGTGGCCTTTCCAGTTGTTGCAGATGTCTTGAGAGGTACATACCAAATGGGGCATTGTATTCTATAATGGGTCTAATGAGGGATGTGTGCAGTGGGACAATGACCTTCTTTTTTCTGGATGAAAAGCCCTCAGTGATGAGGTGTGCCACATAGAAGGATTTCCTGACTTTTGTGGCAATGTGGTTATCGAAGGTGAGACCACTGTCCACCTGTGTCCCTAAGTCTCTTATCACACTTTTGGTGTTTAGTGTACTGCCACCTATGTGGTAATTCACGGGTACATGTTTTTTCCCAAAGGGGATAACTAGACATTTCTTGGCATTGAGCTTGAGCCCATGACTCTGGCACCAATCATCTGTTTCTGTAAGTTCCTTTTGTAGAATATCCACATCATTTGGAGATTCACTAATGGCTCCCAGTTTGCGGTCATTTGCAAAGTTTGTTAGCTAGAGTATCTTAATGTTGGCCCGTACTTCAGAGAATTAGATGCCAAGCAAGAGCAGTCTCAGGATTGAACCCTGAGGTACTCCACTTGTCTGGAGCTGGATTTGGAGTTGGCTACTTTTACAGTGTTGGTTCTGTCAGTAAGCCAGTTGGCAACCCATCGAGTGATGTAGGGATTAATTCCCAGCTTAGTAATTTTATCTATAATTCCAGAGTGAGGGATGGTGTTGAAGGCCTTGGTGAGGTACAGATAGGCTGTGTGGACCGCCTTACCCTCGTCCACAGCTCTGGAGACTGATTCGAAGAAGTCAGTCAGCTTCAGGAGACAAGATCAGCACTTCACAAACCCAAACTGGGTGGGGTCCAGTGTTTGAACGTTGCCAATGTCTTTGTTTATATTTTCCATGATAATACATTCCATGGCCTTGCAGATCAGGCTCGTCAGACTGATGGGGCAGTAGTTCCCAGGATCCAAGGTGGATACCCCCTTATGGAGTGGGATAACTGTAGCTGTGTGCCACTTAGTGGGCACAAATCCTGAGGTGAGGCTATGATTAAACATGACACTTAGGTGAGGTGCCAGTTCATTTTATAGTTAATGTAGTACACAGCCCAGGACGTCATCTAGTCCCATGGATGTTGTATTCTTAGCTTTGGAGAGTGCAGTTTTTATCTGTGTGGCCATTATTATTGGAATTTGTCAATCTTTTGGTACTGAGATGGGCTCTCTAGGGGGTGAGAGGGGGGGTGAAGCTGGCACTGAATTGTTCTGCCAGGATATTGGCAATATCCTTGGGATTAGTATATTTAATGCCATTCTGAGCAGATCTGAGCATTGCCATTTAGATTCTTGACATAGCTATAGAATGCCTTGTGGCTGTCTTTGGAATCGTTGGCAATTTTATTTTCATAACTAGCTTTGGAGGATTTTTTGAGGGATCTCAGCTTCTTACTGAGGCTGGTAAGGGAATTTTTTGCATTCTGGGATATTCCTCTTTTCTGCAACAGATTCTTCCTTTTGTTGCAAAGTTTGTTTATGGCAGGAGACCACCAGATTGGCTTCCTTTTTTTGGAGGAGAGCATCTTGGTTCTATTTGGAATGACACAATTCATGCACAAGTGGATGTGCTCGTACAGTGCCTTAATGTAGGATTCAGCAGTCGAACTTTCATTTCCCATCTACATGGGGTGTTATGAAGTTTGTCACTTCTGACTTGAGTAGCATGAAGCTGGCTTTGGAGAAGTTTTTTATGGAGGTTTCCATACTGTGGGGTGGGGAAGGGATGTGGATGTCAAGGGTGATTAGCTTATGGTCAGACCTGACCAATGAGGGGATTACCATAGGTGTGGAGCATGGAACATTGATTTTCCCATGTTGGTAATGACCAGGTCTAGGATATTGGAGCCCCTGGTGGAATTATGGATTAGTTGATCCAGAGCATTGGAATTTATGAATTCCAAGAAATGTTGGAGTGGTTTCTGGCCCAGATATTGTAGTTTATTGACTGTTTGGGAATGTTTTCCATCTCTTTCAACTTTCTGGTTTAAAAGCCTACATTTGTGCTTGTTTCCTACCTTTCCTGTAAGTCCAGGTACAGATCAGCTGTATCCAGGACTGTCTGTAAGTTTCTATGTAGCCTATCTACCACAAGATGAGTTGTTTCTGGCCCAGAAATTCTAGTTTATTGACTGTTTGGGCAGTTTCTCCATCTCTTTTAACGTTCTGGTTTAAAGGGCCACATTTGCCCTTGTTTCCCACCTTTCCTGTAACTAGTCTAGTCCAGGTACAAATTTGCTGTATCAGGAATGTTTGTACGCTTCTGAGCTCCCCAGGCCTTTCTGTGTTGGAGGGAAGCCTTCTAGCTTATTAGTGGGTGTGGTAAGCACTAGGTAACCTATCTACCACAAGACGAGTGGTTTCTGGCCCTAAAATTGCAGCTTTTGGCCGTTTGGGCAGTATTTTCCATCTCTTTCAACTTTCCTGTTTAAAAGCCAGCATTTGCACGTGTTTCTAGCCTTTCCTGTAACTAGTCTAGTTCAGATACAGATTTGCTGTATCCAGAACTGTTTCTAAGTTTCTTAGTGGTGCCAAAGTCTGCTCTTCAATTTTTCCCTTAGATCAGCTAGTTCTCTCCTCTTCTACACTTTTACTAGCTTATTAGTTTAGCACTTTACCAAACTTTTGTAGCAATTATTGTAGCGCACACAAGTGCTACCAGCACTAAACATTCTACAAGGAAACGGCTCCAGTACTTGTTATTAATGCCCACCCTTGCAGGCATGTCTAAAGGACAGTTCCCTGTACTTTTTCCTATTAACCTGGTAAACTTGGGCATCCTGAGGCAATGTAGCAACTGCCTCATGTACACTGACAACCCACTCCTCTTACTTCCCAACACTCAGACTTGTGAGAGATGCACTTATATATCCAAAATGGAAGCCACGCACTCTCCAGCCAAGACTGAAATAGCTGGTCAAGAGGTCAACACTTGCACCACAACACATAGAACATAAAGCCCTCCAGAACACACACCAGCACTGCCTTCACATAAAAACAGAAACCACACATCCAACTTCGTGGAGGCTCTCAATAAAAATCTACCCAAACAGCAGAGGCGTCCAAGGCAGAAATGCACTCGACCACCACAACACAACACTAATCATGAGACACATAACTCTCCTAAACAGTGTGCCACTCAACCAAAGCCCCTAAGGCAAAACAGCATGCCCAGTATACTAGTCATAGGTGACTCGATAGTGAGGCACACTGATGTCCCACTCACTAGCTTGAATAAGGAGAAAGTAACAGCTGCCTGTCAGGTGCCATGTATCTGTCTGCCTGGGATGACATGACTGACAGACTTCAATGCTTTGCCAGAGATGGCCTGCATCTGTCACCCCTGGGCTTCCGGATACTGGCCAAAGCTCTTGCCACCCCTGTAGTGCCTTTTTTGGGTGGTGTTCCAAAGATCAAATTACCACAGTAACAGCTACAAACAAATGCAATATGAGGGTCATGCTGCTGAATGCTAGAAGTCTAAATCTCAAAATGCACTCGCTCGAAGCACTCCTTAAAATGGAAGACATTGACATTTGTGCTGTAAAAGAGACCTGATTCAAGGCAGCAGAAAACACCCCTGCACTACCAGGCTATAACTTTTGGCCCCAGAACTTGGACCGAAGCTCCAAAGGCAGTGGTGTTTCCATATTCATAAAGGATGCGCACACCTCTAGACTGGTAGCCCAACATAATGCATCTAAGATACTTCAGGTGCATCTAACATTGGGTAAAACACTGATTCAGGTTGTAGCCTGCTATAGGCCCCCAACCATGTCCAAAGACTCTAACTCCATGTTCCTAAGCACCCTGGAGAATATTAGGGTCCAGCCTAACACTCTCATACTGGGTGACTTCAACTACCCCTCCATTAACTGGGAAAACTACTCATGTACCAATGCACTTGCCCAACGTTTCCTGGAATTCATTAATTCCAATGCCCTGGACTAGCTCATTCTTACTCCCACTAGAGGTAGCAACATCCTTGACCTGGTCATTACTACATGGGCAACCGTTACTCTACACCAGTCAACTCCACCCTGGTTAGATCCGACCACAAACTAATCACCTTGGAAATCCCCCCCCCCCACCTACCGCAAAGGTAACTTCCATGAAAAACTTCTTCAAAACTAACTTTGTGCTCCTAAAAACAGAGGTGGCCAACTTCACAGCACCCATGCAAATGGAGAATAGTTGCATGACCGCTGAGTCATACACAAATGCACTGTACGAACACGTACACAAATGCATCAATCTCACCATACCCAATAGAACCAAGATGCTCTCCTCCAAAAAAAGGAAGCCAATCTGGTGGTCCCCTGCCATAAAGAAACTCTACAACAGAAGGAAGAAACTGATGTGGATTAAGCTAAAGTCCCAAGACTGGAAAAACTCCCTTATCAGTCTCAACAAAAAGTTGAGATCCCTCATCAAATCCTGTAAAGCTAGCTATGAGAACAGAATTGCAGCAGATAGTAAAGACAACCACAAGGCCATCTATATTTATGTAAAGAATCTCCATGGAAATACCCAGATTTGCTTTGAGCTACTGCACAATGATACCTCCTATACCGAGCCAACAGATATTGCTAATATACTGGACGACAGATTCAGTTCCAACTTTACCCCTCTCTCCCCTCCTAAAGGACCAATCCCAATACCAGTAGTTTGCCAGGCACCCAGTATTACTGCTGAACCAGTTAAAACAGCACTGTCCAATGCCAAGAATAGAGCTTCTATGGGACCTGACAATATCCCTGACTGTGTTCTACATGAACTACATAGTGAACTGGCACCTCACTTGTGTGCCCTGTTCAATCACAGCCTTACCTCAGGTTTTGTCCCTACCAAATGTCACACTGCTACAGTCATCCCTCTCCACAAAAGAAGAGTGACTACAGACCCTGGAAACTATCAACCCATTAACCTGATGAGTCTGATATGCAAAGCTATGGAATGCATCATCATGGACATAATAAACAAGGATATAGAGAATCTCCAAACTCTGGATCTTACACAGTTTGGTTTTTTGAATTGTAGATCATGCCTACTTAACTTGGTTGACTTCTTTGAGTTAGTCACCAGAGCTGTGGATGAACGCAAGGTGGTTCATACAGCCTACCTTGGTCTGGCCAAGGCCTTTGATACCATTCCCACTCAGGAATTATAGAAAAACTTAGTAAGCTGGGCATCAACCCCTATATCACTAGGTTGGTTGCAAACTGGCTCACAAATAGAACCCACAATGTGAAAGTAGCTGACTCCAAGTTGGACTGCAGACCAGTCATGAGTGGAGTCCCACAGGGTTTGGTCCAGGGTCCTCTCCTGTTTGGTATCTACTTCTCTGAAGTCCAGGCCAACACAAAGGGACTCTGGCTGACAAAGTTTGCAGATGATTGCAAGTTGGGAGCTATTATTAACTCCCCAAGTGATGTTGACATCCTACAGAAAGGCCTCACTTAGACCAATGACTGGTGTCAGAACCATGGCCTTAAGCTCAATGACAAAAAATGTGTCATCATCCCCCTTGGGAAAAACCCAGTTCCCTTGAATTAACACATCAGTGGTAGTCCACTGAACACAGAAGGAGTTATAAGACATCTGGGAACACAGGTTGACAGCAACCTCTCTTTTGACCACCACATTGCCACTGTGATCAGAAAGTCCTTCTGTGTTGCACATCTCATTACTAAGGATTTTGCATCCAGGAAGAAAAAAAGGTCATTGTCTCCATCTATTCTTCCCTCATTAGGCCAGTCGAGTACAATGCCTCATTTGGCATGTACCTCACTAGACACCTGCAACAACTGGAGAGGCCACAAAAGTACCTCACAAAGAGGATTCTAGGTGTTAAACACTTGTCCTATATTGACATACTAAAAAAACTCCAACTATTCTCTGTCTCATATCGCCTACTTAGAGGCAATCTCTGCTTGACTTGCAAAGTGATGTCTGACCCAGCTCTGTTAGAAATGCTACAGCTTAAGAAATCCCAGTCCCTCCGCACCACATGGTCCAGAGACCTCAACCTCATTACCACAATCAACAAAACATGCTGGAAGGACAGGTTCATAACCCAGAGACTGTCCATGGTCAGGAATAGACTTCCCATACATGTTAAGCAGAGCACCTCACTGGCCCTCTTCAAGACAAATCTTGATGAGTGGATGGGAAATAGAAAATTCACTCCGTGGATAACTCTAGTGGCTCTACTCGACAGAGGCACTGGGAACTAAGGTCAGGTGGCACAATGCCAGGATAATCCTATGGGCTAGGCTTGTAAAGGCTCCAGGCCCATTAGCCTACTACATACCTATGAACCTATGATGGCAAATACAATTGTGTTGATATTTGACCTCTGTCAATGAGTATTTGTTAGAACTGTAAAGTGATAACTTCATTTTTAAAGGTTCAAACCGCACCCACTAGGAGTTAAAGGTATACACTCAAAGGTATACACTCAAAGGAGCTGTACTGAAGGGAATGAGTTAAAAGCTTTTTAAAGAGAATTGAGAGGACTACTGCTTCAATCCACTGTTATTGCTTTCCCCTTGATTTGAGCAGCTGTAATTCCAGAAATATAACTCATCTGTTAGGTAGGCAACTGCCTAATTGTTAAAATGTCATACTGTTACACTTTTGAAAATTTGATAATGAGAGCTAGTTACTGTGAAAATGACAAAATTTGCTAGTTCAAGTGAATAATTGTAATTGTAACTTTTATGGTAAAATAGAGCTGTTTTACTTTAAAAATGTGTACAGGCTACTGACATTTATGTGGTAAATTCTATGATACTCTGAAAAAACATTTTAAGAACTAGATGTAGAGTAGTTTTAATGTATTGCTGAAACGAGTGGATGATTTTTACCTAGTTTACATTTTGAAGAGATCTGAGATGCTGAGACAGTTATTTTGAACCTGCTCATAAAAACTGAAAAATATACCAGGAGAAGCAAGACCCAAACCAGAATGCTGTGCTAGGAACATATCTGTTGCAAGACACAGTAGAGCCAATGAGTCCTGCAGAAAGAAAGAAAGAATGAAAGAAAGAGGGAAAAAGCATGTATCTGAAACATAGCTTATTCCCAGTTAAAATGGACATGTCTGAAGTTTAGAGGAATCCAGCGAAATTTACTTTAAGCTGGTTTAGTACGTAGCCAGGCTATATGGCTAGACATTGACTTACAAAGGCACAAAGAAAATACTTGTGAGCACTAGAAAAAAACACAAAAGTTACTAAGAAGTTAAAGGCAGTAACTTGATTCAGATTGGAAGTGACAGCTTTGGTGGGCAAATGTATGGTGATTTTATAGATTACTTGGATTTCAAGGTATGACCGTGTCATAACAGGCAGATATTAAGACAAAATGTTCAAGGAAAATATTTGTATAAAGTTGCTGGACAGTGCAAAAGTAGGTGGAATAATTAGTGAAAAAGAAAGGGGGGGGTTACAAGGTGTAGCAGCAGGTAGGAACAACTGTGTGTGTGTCTGTGTGCATCTGTGTGTATCTGTCTGTTAAAGCAGGGTACCTAAAACAAACAGAACAAAGAGGAAGCTGATCATACAAGTACAAGGGGTAAGAAAGTGAAGGGTAGTGTAGATCCCATTGTATTTCATTGTAGAAGAAATAGACTGCAGTTTTCCATTATACCATAAGGTGGAGCTCCTTTTCAGGAATATAAAAGACAATTTTGAAAGTGAAAGAGAGGAGACTGGAACACTAGCTGAAAGAGGGAAGACTGAAAGACTAGCTGAAGGGAAAAGGGTCTTGCAGCATGACTGTATTTTTTTTTCTTCTAGTGTTTTGGGACAGAGAAGTGAGGTAGCAGTTGTGTCTGTCTCTTGCTGAAATCCTGAATTATGGTATTTTGTGGATTCAGGAGAGAAGTCAGAAACCAGTAATTCCACACCTGCATATGAGTCAGCAAGAAAATGAGTTCCCTTGGGCCTGGTTCAGAGATGCCATAGATAGCTGCCAGAGTTCTGAGGGGTGATTTTCCATTTTTCTTGTCGGAGGAACTGCAGTGCCTGGTCAGTGGGATATTCTGGATGGAGTGGTAAGAGGTTTTTGGCCTTTATTTTTATACTTTTATAAGATTGTGGATCCCCACTAAACACTTTGTGGATTACAAATAGCTGGGATCCATATGAGCTCCAACCTTGGGCCCCATCATGCCGGCAGTAGGACTGTAAGTAGTCACTGGCCAGTGAACAGGGTACAATAGAGTGTCTCATAGTTGGTCTGTTTAGATTGATCTGGGGATAGAGAGTGTTAGTACTGTTGCCTTAAAGACTCTTTATTGCTACATGACATTGCATTTTCTCATATTTGTATTGTTGCATTATAAATCTTTATTGTTCAGTGACATTGCATTTTGCTCATGTTAGTACTGCTGCCTTAAAGACTCTTTATTGCTAAATGACATTGCATTTTCTCATATTTGTATTGTTGCATTATACATTTTTATTGTTCAGTGACATTGCATTTTGTGCATGTTAGTACTGCTGTCTTCAAGAAGCTTTACTGCTCATTGATATTGCCTTCATGTGCATGTTTGAATGTCAAGATCTTTTCTGTTGAGTTCTGGGGAAGGGGGTAAATGTATGGTTTCATTACGTGCATATCTCACTCTGCCTTACTGCTAACTGGTGCACTGTTGAAATAATGTGTTTGTTGTTGTGCTATTGTCCTTTAAACTAAAGTATTACCTAGAACAAAATCTTTTATCACTTGCCACCTTGGAGTGTTGGGCCTAAAGAAGGGGTGTCACCAGAGTCAGGTAGGAAGCAGCCTATGTCTACTTTAGTTACAGCTGTGGGTGTGCTACATTTGGGGCTCATCAGCGATTGCCTGTACTGCCTTGAACTCCACCCTTTTCCCCTGTACGTGTGGTAAGCCACTCCAGCAGCAAGAATAACCCAGAAGTAGCTGCTTAGTGGTTCAAACAGCACAATGCTCAGTCAGAGCACTGCTTAGTTCTAGTGTTGCCAGGGGTCACATGGACTGATATGCAAATACATCAAGTCACAGGATCCTTACCGGTTGTAAAGCGTGGATTTTTATTAGACAGCACTATGGACACTACTGAACAGAGCACATTGGCCTTATTAGAATGGAAAAGTCCTTTAGTATATGAGCACATACCTTAGAGTATAAAAATTTCAGGTGAGAGTGCAGTCTGTGTGGTAATGCCTGAGAAGTGCACTAACCCAGCAACTGAGGAAATACCTATGGAAGTTATCCAAGTAGGTCAGAACCTTACACCAGAAGCTGCAGCTTCACTGCCCATAAATATTATAGGGCCTGAAGTTTTGAATGCTTTGGGAAGTCTTGTAGAAAAATGCTTACAGCCTACACATCCATTCACTGGGTTTGGCTACTGAAAATTGCATTTCTTTTCTGGCAAACAACCCACACCTCAGGGAGAAGAAGTTTTTGAATCTTGGCTGGATCAGGCTTCACAAGCCCTAGAGGAGTGGGATATCCCAGAATCTCAGAAGAAGCAGTGGATAGCTAAAAGTCTAAAAGGATTAGCAGCAGATACATATGCAACCTAAAGATGGGTAAGCAAGATTGCATGGTCAAGGACTATTTAGGAGTACTGTAGGATGTTTTTGGAAGGACCGAGAGGGCTGCAGACCTACTGTATTTGTTTGAAGACACATAGCAAGAGGTTGGTGGGAAACTATCTGATTACATTAAGCAATTAGATAAAATTTTCCAGCATCTCATCCTAAAGAAGGGGTGGATCCTAAAGTAGCTGACCAAGTACGGATCAGACAAATATTGCAAGGAGCTCAAGCTATGGACCCCAGTATGTGGAAACTGAGGATGAGAAATAGGCAGGAGACTCTAACTTTTCTCAGTTGGCTAAAGAAGTGAAGAAAGAGGAAGCCCTGTTGGAAGCAAAATCTCAAGGTTCAACAGCAATTAAAGCAGTAAGTGAACACAAGCAGGAGCCTATAGCTGTGCTTACTACTCAAACAGGAGTCGTAGCCCAGGGTGTTTGTGATGCAGAGGTGCCACAGTTGTAGGTGCAGGTGTCTTCCCTAACTGACGCCATAGCTCAGGTCAGCAAGACAGTTTCAGAATTGCAAAAAAACTATGGTAACATTAGCTGAAGGGAGGAATACATCAGCTAGAACCTCCACGAAAGGACTCAGAGAGGAAACAAATCAGCCAATGTTCAGAGTTCCTACTGGATTTTGTTTTTGTTGTGGGGATGCAGGGCATATAAAGTGACAGTGTCCTAATGCAGAGAACTTGAAAGAGTGAACAAACTATTATTGGGTAATGCAATGCAGGGAAACTTCAAAAGGGCCTCAGTAAAGGAGCCAGCTGAGGACCCAGTTACAAAGAGCTCCATAAAATCTAACATCAAGCGACAGCATTCTGGAGCTCCTTTCCACACTAACCCTTGTAATAGGGGAGAGAGACTACCTACTATGCACACTTCCAGCTCATCTGAGGTGAACAACAGAACTGAAAAGCCATCTCAGTAAAAATCTCAGCATCTGAGACCACAAAGCATTACTAAGAAAGAGTCTTATCCCTGGAAATGGCGAGGTTGCCCGGTGGTACCTCAACCTCATATTGACTGCCATGCAGCTAAACAACACCGGAAACAGAAAGTACCCGATGGTCTATTGGTTCATAGGTTGGTACTAGGCTATCAGCCCTAGGATCTATATAAGCCTAGCCATAACAATTCCCTGGCTATTTCTTCTCACACTGTTTACTTCCCTGGACCCCTGTCTAGCAGGGTGACTGACATGATCCCTGGGGTGAATTTCCTTTCTTCCATCCAATTGGGACTGACCCCTGTTGTGTCAGTAAAAATAGAAGGAGTGTATAGTAAAGCTGTGTTGGATACTGGTGCACAAATCACCATTCTGTACAGAGACTTCTACCAAAAATACTTAAAGCATCTGCCACTTGAAAAGTTAGAAGATGTGGAGATCTGGGGGTTAAGTGACATGAAGTTCCCTTTATGATGGGTATGTCTCACTCAAGTTAGAATTTTCCGCTTTAGTTGTTGAGTCAACAGAAGTCTATGAAACTCTCATTGTTGTGTGCCCCAGGCCATAAGGAAAGGATTCTGCATCTATTTTAGTAGGGAAAAATGCTGACCTCGTCAGAAGAATGCTGACACCTCAGTTGACCCAGGAACACCCAGCATTACATCCTCTCCTGAGACTAGCTTTTTGTGCCTTTCAAAGGGAAAAGGATAGTAAGAATGATGAAATTGGTCATGTGTGGACCTTGTAAGTGAAAGAGCATATAATTCATCCTGGTCAAGTCACCTGCTCGAGAGCCAAAGTGAGGATGTGTGCACAAACAATTTCCCCTCCTCACATGATGATAATGAAACCAGAAATTGACTTGCCACTGGATCTGGAACTAGTTCCAGAGGTTTGGCCTGTGGACAAGTTAAAGCATCCTTATGACACTTTGCCGGTGGGTATGAAGAATAAAGGAAGTACTCCCATTGTCCTGTGTTCAAAAGTGTGTTTGGGAAATGTTTATGCTGTCACTCCCTTACCTGCTTCTGTGTTGACAAGGAATGAGAGCAGGCCCAACGAGTTCAAGCTGGAAGATATTGATATAGGAGGTGGTCTCTTGTCCCCTGAGTGGGTAACCAGAGCTAAAGAGTTACTAATGAAGAAGAAAAATTGTTTTTCGACCAGTGAACTGGATGTGGGCTGTGCAAAGAGTGCAGAACACCAAATAAGAGTGAAAGAGGACTGGCCTTTCAGGGAACTTTCCAGAAGAGTAGCTCCAGGAGACCTGGATAACTTAAGAAAACATTTGGAAGAACTTAAAGCCGCAGGGATAATTCAGGAGTCAAGAAGTCCATATTGCCTCTCCCATTGTCATTATCAGGAAAAAGAATGGGTCAATTTGCATGCATGTTGACTATCGTACTCTGAATCAGTGAACCATTCCAGACCAGTACAAAACTCCCCGGATTGAAGATGCTCTAAATTGCCTGGTAGGCGGTAAGTAGTTCAGTGTGCTAGACTTAATGAGTGGATACTATCAAATCCCTATGCACCCAGAAGATAAAGAGAAGACTGCCTTCATCACCTCCTTGGGATTTTTTGAGTTTGATTGCCTACCTCAAGGTTTATCAAATGCACTGGCAACTTTCCAGAACAGTTGAAGGCCAGTTGAAGACATGCATCTCCTGGAAGTCTTAGTCTATCTGGATGACATCATTGTTTTTGGGAGAACCTAGAGGAGCATGAAGAAAGACTGATGAAAGTATTGGACAGGACTGAGAAGGAAGGACTGAATTTGTAATGGGGCAAATGCAAGTTTTTCCAACCTTCAGTGACCTATGTGGGATATTTAGTGTCTGCAAATGGGATATTCACAGATCCCAGCAAAGTTGAAGCTGTGACATCTTGGCCCAGACCCAAAACTATCAGAGAGCTGCAATCTTTCCTGGGGTTCTGCAGTTACTATAGAAGGTTTGTGGAAGGATTTTTCAAAGATAGCAAGACCCCTCAACCATTTGCTCTGAAATGATGAGAAAGCAGATGAAACAGATGAAGATACCCAAGGGACTGAGAGGCACTAAAGAACTCATCGACAGTCGCTGGACTCCTGAGTGAGAAGAGTCATTTGAACAGCTTAAGTATTGCCTCACACATGCCCCTGTGCTGGCATATGCTGACTCAATAAAGCCATACTCTTTACATGTGGATGCTAGCAGGGATGGCTTAGGGGGAGTCCTTTACCAGGAGTATGATAAGAAGCTGAGACATGTGGCTTTTATCATTCGGGGTTTATCCCCCACAGAAAGAAACTATCCTGTGCACAAGTTGGAATTCCTTGTCTTAAAGTGGGTGGTAGTGGACAAGCTGCATGACTATCTCTATGGGGCTGAATTTGAAGTGCAGACTGACAACAGCCCTCTGACATACTTCCAGACCACTGCAAAGCTAGATGCTACTGGCCACAGATGGATGGCAGCTCTATGCAACTATAATTTCAGTTTTAAATATCACCCAGGAGATGCTGATGGTCTGTCCAGAAGACCTCATGGAGTGTTACACCCCAAAGATGAATTGGTGGAAATTCCAGTGCCAGGGGTGAGAGCTATGTGTCAGATTACAACCTGCTATCAACACACTGAATGTTAGGCCCAGAAGTTGGGTCTGTCTGCAGCAAGCATACCCTAATCTTGCTGTAATCTGGTCACTTTACAGGCTTCATCGCTACCAGCTTTGAGTAACAGTGACCTCAGGAGAGATCAAAGAGAAGACTTCTTGGGTCAGCTGGTGGTAGCTGCTTTAGAGAAGAAACAAATTGATATGTTTTGCACAGATATTCATCCTCGGCCAGACTTTTGGCCAAAGAATGGGACAGACTCCAGATACAGAATGGACTAGTGTATAGGAGATCTCCTAGTGCACTCAGCAGTGAAAAATGGCAGTTGTTGCTTCCACAAAAGTATAGAGAAGTAGTAATCCAGTCATTGCATGATGAACATGGTCATATTGGTTATAATAGAACTATGGGTCTGGTATGAGACAGGTTCTACTGGCCATGCATGAAGCAAGATGTTGAGGATTATTGTCATACATGTCTTCTTTGCATTTAGAGAAAGACGTTGCCTCATTGGGTCATATGGAAAGTAGTGAACCCATGGAACTGGTCTGTATAGATTTTCTGTGCATTGAACCGGATGAAGGCGGGATCAGTAATGTGCTGGTGGTAAGAGACCACTATACCCAATACACTCAAGCATGTCCCACTCGCGATCAGAAAGCTATTACAGTGGCAAAACTACTAGTTGAGACATTCTTTGTACACTATAGCCTGCCAAAAAGGATACACTCTGAACAAGGATGTGATTTTGAGAGCAAGCTTGTCCATGAACTGCTCACTTTTTTGGGAGCTCAAAAAAATTGCACCACTCCTCATCATCATCAAAGGGATCTGCAGCTGGAGCATTTCAACAGAACTTTACTAGATATGTTGGGTACACTATCTGCTGAGAAGAAGAGTCAATGGAGTAGACATGTAGCCATAGTGGTGCATGCCTACAACAGTACTAAAAATGTTACAGGGTTCTCACCTTACTTCCTAATGTTTGGAAGAGAAGCTCGTCTTCCTGTTGATGTCACCTTTGGAGTCACAGCTAATGATACACCAGTGCGATCTCATGGCAGTTATGTGGAGAGACTCAAGAAGAACCTCAGACAGCCCTATGAGCTAGCTGAAAAATCAACAGGACAACGACATCAGCGAAACAAGGCTCACTATGACAAGAAAGTGAAGATGCATGATTTGCAACCAGGGGACAGAGTCCTTTTGAGAAATTTCAGTCTACAAGGAAAGCATAAACTAGCTGACCACTGGGAGTCTGAAATTTACATAATCTGTTCTCAGCTACCTAATATCCCTGTCTATCAAGTTTGTCCTGAGGGGAAAGAAGGGCCTTTCAAAATCTGGCACCGCAACAACATAATGCCATTGACAAAATCAGTGAGACTCATTAATCTAGAACCCAGAATGGCTCAGTGGAAGCCTAACTCAAGGCGATCCAGAAGACTAAGGCAGAGAGGAAATATCCTCTCCAATGTTCAAGAGCCTATGCTTTCTCCTGCTGAAAGTGAGGAGGACAGTGACAATGACTGGGGTTTCAGTGGTTTTTTTTATGAAGATGTTCGAGGCCCTATGGGCTGTAATCTCAGTGTAAATGCACAGGAATTCATTCCTTGTCATTTTGAACAGCCCAGACCTGACAATAGACTAAGTGGTGTTTCTGTACCTCTTTCAGAACCTGATACTGATGGAGGCCCTGTTATGCAACCTTCAGAAAATAGTGCTGAGGACAGTCATACTGTTATGGAAAAAATAAAGTGAAGTTATACAAGAGGAGATCTTAGAAGTAGACAAAATGCTTACTGAAGAACTGGACATTGAATGTGCTGTGAGTGACAAACCTTCCGAGCAAATTTCCTTACTTGTCTCTCCTGAGCCAAAACTGCAGAGACTGATTCAGCCCCCTCAGAGACTTACATATGACAGATTGGGACATAGTACACAGGAACCTGTGACCACAGCTCATCAGAGAGTCTGTGCCCACTTCCCCTATGCCTCCTGCTCCATTGTTGACACCCCTGTCCAAGTTAAGCATAATGTTGATCGCCCTTGGTGGGAGGTATGCAAAAATATTATTCAGCTGATGGTGCATTAGTGCTTGTAAATCTTTTGCTCCTAATCTACCTTTGACTTGGGGGGGACCCACGATTTTCAAGTGGGGGGAGAATGCAGCTCCCACTGTATTTCATTGTACAAGTAATAGACTGCAATTTTCCATTATACCACAAGGTGGTGCTCCTTTTCAGGAATGTAAAAGACAGTTTCAAAAATGAAAAAGTAGAGACTGGAACACTAGCCGAAGGTGGGAAGACTGAAAGACTAGCTGAAGGGAAAAGGGCCTTGTAGCATGACTGGATTTTTTTCTTCTAGTGTTTTGGGACTGAGAAGTGAGGTAGCAGTTGTGTCTGTCTCTTGCTGAAATCCTGGATGATGGTATTTTGTGGATTCAAGAGAGAGGTCTGAAACCAGTAATTCCACGCCTGCATATGAGTCAGCAAGAAAAGGAGTTTCCTTGGGCCTAGTGCAGAGATGCCATAGTTGACTACCAGAGTTCTGGTGGTTGATTTTCCATTTTTCTCATCGCAGGAACTGTGGTGCCTCGTCGCTGTGATATTCTCGATGGAGTGGTAAGAGGATTTTGGTTATCATTTTTATACTTTTATAAGATTGTGGATCCCCCCAAATGCTTTGTGGATTACTGGGATCCATATGAGCTCCAACGTTGGGCCCCATCATGCCGGCAGTAGGACTGTAAGTAGTCACTGGCCAGTGAACAGGGTACAATAGAGTGTCACATAGTTGGTCTGTTTAGATTGATCTAGGGGATAGAGTATGTTAGTACTGTTACCCTAAAGACTCTTTATTGCTAAACGATATTGCATTTTCTCATATTTGTAGTGTTGCATTATAAACATTTATTGTTCAGTGACATTGCATATTGCTTGTGTTAGTACTGTTTCTTTAAAGACTCTTTATTGCTAAATGACATTGCGTTTTCTCATATTTGTATTGTTGTATTATAAAAATTTATTGTTCAGTGACATTGCATTTTGTGCATGTTAGTACTGCTGCCTTCAAGAAGCTTTACTGCTCACTGATATTGCCTACATGTGCATGTTTGAATGTCAAAATCTTTTCTGTTGAGTTCTGGGTAAGGGGGTAAAAATATGGTTTCATTACGTGCATATCTCACTCTGCCTTACTGCTAACTGGTGCACTGTTGAAATAATTTGTTTGTTGTTGTGCTATTGCCCTTTAAAACTAAAGTGTCACCTAGACAAAATCTGTTATCACTTGCCACCTTGGGGTGTTGGGCCTAAAGAAGGGGTGTCACCAGAGTCAGAGGGGAAGGAACCCATATCTACTTTAGCTACACCTGCGGGTGCGCTACAGCAGTAATAACAGAGAATAAGAGCTTGTGATATATAATCTGTGACTACTTCAAAAATGAGAGAGGCAGCACAGGTTAGATGGTTATTAATATAAAGTCACATCACAATTGGAACATTGAGATTGCTCTTTGGAATGATATTTTCAAGTGACTTTAACAATGTTGTACTGGAGACAGACCTGATATGTGGAGGCAGTTTGTTCTACAATGCAGGCAAATAAATAGTAGGAGCTCTTTTTCCCATTCTGGAATGAGTTTTTTGAACAGTAATGTAGCATTGATCAGATGACTGTATATTTCCATAGACTATATACTGTATTAGGATAAAAGATCAGCTGAGACAGACCACGGGTCCTTTTGTAGAAAGATAGTTGAGTAGATTGAATTTTAGCTTGTAGAGTCATCTAACCTAAATCTTTGAGGGACAAAGAGTAATGGAATGAGGAAAATGGACCAGCTATGACTTTCACTATTGTGCTGTAAGTGGATGCAAGCTTTGCTGTCATATGCTTACATTTGCTCATAGCTACTTTTCTTATAGTAATTTAGGTAAAAGAAGAGTTTCAGCAGCTGTGTGTTTAGTGTTTTGGTAGGACATATTACTTAACTATTACACAAACCACAAACTACAAAAATAAATCCAGGAGCACAAAGGCAATCAAGCGGACAACCGGATAGAATAAAATAAATAAGAATTTATTGGTGAGCGCTTTCGGCTGCAAACTCCAGCCTTCATCAGACAATTTTTAAACTCAAAAATACATTCCTTTTATAGCATCCACATAATCAACAATTAACCAAGTCAATTTAATTAATTAAATACTAGTAAAAAACTGTTAAAATACTGCTGAATTACAGCTTACACCTATCAAAATACACTAGTATGACATTTCATTTGGCAGTACTGAAATGTATATACTTGATAGTAATAAAATATATATACTTGATGTTTTTATTGCACATACCTCTAATAATATATATATATATATATATATATATATATATATATGTATAAATAAAGATATATAATATATATATAATTATGTGCACTTGATATATATGTGAATAAATATATAAAAAATATAAAAAATCAACTGTTTTATACAACCATTTGACACAAACAGCCACCATCTATTAATGGCTTTTAACTTTAAAATACTGGTGATAGAAATAGAATCATTTAGACCTGGGAACTGGGTGGCATTTAAATATACCTGCCACCAATATTCTTTTGATTCTAATGTAGTTTTCCAAGGCCCTCTTCTTGGAGATGGAACTACTTGTTCCAATACTATAAATTGAAACTTATGTGAAGGGTATTGTGCTATATGCCTATACAAAGCATTATTTGATGATTGTCTATTAATATCGTAAATATGTTCATATATACGTTGTTTTAATTTACGTTCAGATTTTCCTATATAATAGGCTGAACATTGTAGACATATTGCAGCATACACCACCCCAGAAGTATTACAATTATATTTTCCTTTCATTTTTATATGGGTGCCATTAATAAATGTTTGTTCAATTTCCAAAATATAAGAACAATAATTGCACATATTACATTTTCTCATTGCACCCTTAATGATGGTTGCTGTATTAGAACAAGTGTTACTTCAATCCTTAAGATTTTTATCTATTTTATAAATAATAGATGGTTGTACACCTAAAAGACTAACCAATTACATGTCTCTCTTAATAAAAATCCAATTTTTTATCACCAAATTTTTAATATACTCTGAATACTGTGTAAAAGTAGTAATAATGCTATATTGCTTTTCCTATTTTGACCTGTATTGACCAAACTAGAATCAAAATCATTATGCTCCACTAACGACAATTGTTGCTCTACATCTTGTTGCTCTAATTGTTGTATATGAGAACAGTTTGAATTTCCTAACAATGGCTTATAGAACCCATTTTTTCTCTTTTTTAATACTTCAGCAAATATAGCATCAACAAATTGCTTAGGATATTCCCTGTTTAAAAACATATTTATAATAAAATAACATTCGTCAACAAATTCATCAAAATGTGTAACCATACACGCTGCTGAAACCAGCTGCCCTTTTATGACTGCCTTTTTAATATGCTGAGGATGATTACTACAAAAATGAAAAATTTATTAGAATAAGTTTTTTTACGAAAAATATTAGCTTTGAAATGATTATGTATTACATCTTTCGATAAAGAAATACCTAAATATGAGATATTATCTATTCCTATCTCATTGGTAAAAATCAAAAATTCAGTAGTGGTATTTATATATGACATGAATTCATCTATTAGTTTCATAGGGCCATTCCAAATGAAAAATAAATCATCCAAAAATCGACTATATAAGTCTATGTGTTGCATAAATACTGAAGAAAATACATATCTATGCTCCCAAACTGCCATAATTACATTGGCATATAATGTACCTATAGGGGAGCCCATCGCTACACCTTTAATTTGTTTGAAATAATGGCCATCATGATAGATGTAATTACTTGTCAAAACCATCTCTATTAAATCTACCAGTGCATTTAATTCATCCTGAGGTATGGGAATTATTTCTGAAAAAAAGTCAGCAAACCAAGTTAAACCTAACTGCTGTGGTATACAGGTGAACAAATCCTTTACTTCAACTGTAATGAACACAATTTGTTGCACATTATTGACGCTTAGATTATTCACCTTAGTGAGAAAATCCCAGGAATCACGACAAATATAGTTCAAACTTTTCATTTTGTCTTTTAATCTCATATCAATATATTTGGCTATAAAATAAGCTTTTGAACCGCCAGCATCTACTATAGGTCGCAACGGAAGATTTTGCAAATCCTTATGCAAGTTTGGTGCGCCGAAAATGATGAGAACCCTGGGACTTTTCACTTGCATATATCTATAAGCTTCATTAGTTAGTTGCCCCTGCCATAACATATCCTCCGGAAGATAATGAATTCTAGCATAAGAAATGTTAATTTCATTCACAGAAACTTCAATATATGCATCATTATATAATATATTTGATAATTGTTGGTTATAATCAAAGGCATTCATTAAAACCAAACCTCCCCCCTTATCAGGTTGCATAATACAGACATCACCATGTGTTTTTAAATCATTTAATGTCTCGTATTGAGCCTTGGTAAAGTTATGTTGGCATTGAGCTTTATAATGCTGCAGATGATATCTGAAATCAAGCTCACAAATTTCTTCAAACAACTTGATTTTTGGATGTAGGGGGTTGTTAAACTAGGTATATGCATAGGATTGTTCACTATATTTGATGCTTGTTGATGTATAGTCACTAAATTCATCTTCCTCGTGAAAAGCTTCAATTCAGTAATTAAATCTGTGATTTTTGCCCTTCTTGTTGGTACAAATGTTAAACCTTTACTGAAGATATTTGCATGCTCAGTAGTTAGGGCAACTTGACTGTAATTATAAATATGATAATCACCTGTCGCATTTGAAATTAACTGATAATTATTTTCACCAGGAAAATTGTCCAAACTTACTTCTTCTAGTTGTAATTGTTCCTTGAACCCAACCTTTGTCTCCTCCATGTACGCGTGTTGTTGTCCCTCGGTTTGTAACCTTCTTTGTTGGGGAGACGTTCCGACCGACGGAGACTGCCATCCTCTAAAGGGCACTGCTGCTGATTGTTGATATTTTCATTATTTTGCATTGGGACACCATTATTTTCCACAGTAGAAGACGTTACATTTGTTTCATCATTATGCCACTGTCCTCGCGATGGTTTAGGATAGGCTTGGCCCTTGGAATAGTTCATTCTATCTCTTTCTAATTTACGGGTTTTCCGTTCAGCCGCAATTTTACTATATTGATCTATTTCAGTAAATACTTCAGAATACTGATTCTGACAAGCAGTAAATGCTGTTTGCTGCTTTATTTTTGAATCAAGAGCTTGAATTTTAATATTTAATTCATCCATTTGCATTGCATTATGTTTGACCAATAATTGTAAAAACTCACACCCCTGCCGGTCAAACAACTGTAAAAGTTCCTTATGTAATGCACTATTGACTTTTAGACCTGTAGGATATTTCCAATATCTCAGGCCTTTTGGAACTTGCTGTCTCTTGACACATTCATTGAAATAACCATTTTCATGCACTAATTTACGATATTGCCATACTGTATCATGAAATTCATCCACCATTGTTGAAAAATTTGGTGTATGATTATTTCTCTCCATTACATTACTTTGCACTTGATTTAACCATTGAAAAAGTTGCATTCCATTATCAGCAATATAATTGTTATATGCATTATCCCATTCTTGTAACTGCAATTAGCCTGGAGGTATACTGTCCATACTATTAGTGCTATCCAGTCTATTATTCCTGAAATCAGGTAATCCTATTGAATTGTTACCAGAAAGCTGCTGAATCAGTTGCGTAAGACTTATTATCGATTGCTGTAATGTGTCAAATTCAGCTCTTGTAATCCCCGTTTCCACATCTTGCGTGCTACCAGAAGCCACACCAAACTATTACATGAACCACAAACTACAAAAATAAATCCAGGAGCACAAAGGCAATCAAGTGGACAACCGGATAGAATAAAATAAATAAGAATTTATTGGTGAGCACTTTCGACTGCGAACTCCAGCCTTCCTCAGACAATTTTTAAACTCAAAAATACATTCCTTTTATAGCATCCACATAATCAACAATTAACCAAGTCAATTTAATTAATTAATTAATTAGATACTAGTAAAAAACTGCTAAAATACTGCTGAATTACAGCTTATAAAACTGCTAAAATACTGCTGAATTACAGCTTACACCTATCAAAATACACTAGTATGACATTTCATTTGGCAGTACTGAAATGTATATACTTGATAGTAATAAAATATATATACTTGATGTTTTTATTGCACATACCTCTAATAATATATATATATATATATATATATATATATATGTATAAATAAAGATATATAATATATGTAATTATGTGCACTTGATATATATGTGAATAAATATATACAAATATAAAAATATCAACTGTTTTATACAACCAGCTATTTGAGACAAACAACCATCATCTATTAATGGCTTTTAACTTTAAAATACTGGTGATAGAAATAGAATCATTTAGACCTGGGAACTGGGTGGCATTTAAATATACCTGCCACCAATATTCTTTTGATTCTAATGTAGTTTTCCAAGGCCCTCTTCTTGGAGATGGAACTACTTGTTCCAATACTATAAATTGAAACTTATGTGAAGGGTATTGTGCTATATGCCTATACAAAGCATTATTTGATGATTGTCTATTAATATCGTAAATATGTTCTAATACAGCAACCATCATTAAGGGTGCAATGAAAAAATGTAATATGTGCGATTATTGTTCTTATATTTTGGAAATTGAACAAACATTTATTAATGGCACCCATATAAAAATGAAAGGAAAATATAATTGTAATACTTCTGGGATGGTGCATGCTGCAACATGTCTACAATGTTCAGCCTATTATATAGGAAAAACTGAACGTAAATTTAAACAACGTATATATGAACATATTTACGATATTAATAGACGATCATCAAATAATGCTTTGTATAGGCATATAGCACAATACCCTTCACATAAGTTTCAATTTATAGTATTGGAACAAGTAGTTCCATCTCCAAGAAGAGGGCCTTGGAAAACTACATTAGAATCAAAAGAATATTGGTGGCAGGTATATTTAAATGCCACCCAGTTCCCAGGTCTAAATGATTCTATTTCTAACACCAGTATTTTAAAATTAAAAGCCATTAATAGATGATGGTTGTTTGTCTCAAATAGTTGGTTGTATAAAACAGTTGATTTTTTTATATTTTTTATATATTTATTCACATATATATCAAGTACACATAATTATATATATTATATATCTTTATTTATACATATATATATATATATATATATATATATATATATATATATATATATATATATATATTATTAGAGGTATGTGCAATAAAAACATCAAGTATATATATTTTATTACTATCAAGTATATACATTTCAGTACTGCCAAATGAAATGTCATACTAGTGTATTTTGATAGGTGTAAGCTGTAATTCAGCAGTATTTTAACAGTTTTTTACTAGTATATAATTAATTAATTGATTAAATTGACTTGATTAATTGTTGATTATGTGGATGCTATAAAAGGAATGTATTTTTGAGTTTAGAAATTGTTTGATGAAGGCTGGAGTTCGCAGCCGAAAGCACTCACCAATAAATTCTTATTTATTTTATTCTATCCGGTTGTCCGCTTGATTGTCTTTGTGCTCCAGGACATATTACTTAAAAAAGGAGAGGACATATGGCTATTTGTTTTTTAAATTATATTTTATAATCCAGTACCACTCCTAGATATTTCCATGATTATCCTATTTTAAGAGAACCTGCTGAGCCATCATTATAGCATTCCCATATTTTTTTCTTGTTGAGACATAGCGGCCTCTCTGTCAATCAGAAACCATCATGTAGCTTTTCCATTAATATTTTTAAAATGCATGGACTATGAATTAAAGTTACTTCATCTGTGTTTTAGAGGAGGTGAATTTTATTGGTGTAAAGATACATTTTATCAGTAAATGTTGACAATACCGGTGGGTCCATGAAGGACTGCTGAGACACCTCCATATTCATTTTTTATATTGTAAATAAATTATTTTGACAGTGCACACCCTTTGCATACTAGCTGAGATAATCCTGAAAGAAGTAATTTGTGTGGTCCACAAGGCTAAAGGCTTAAAGAAGTATAAGTTATTGATGCTGTGAAAAACTATGGAAAATATGTAATTGTTTTTTTTTTTTTTTTAGCAAAGATGTAAATGTTTTTTCTGTAAAACTAGAAAAGAGCTTTACACTGTGAAACTGTAATGCACACACACACACACACACACACACACACACACACACACACACACACACACACACACACACACACACACACACACACACAGTTTCAGGGCAAACAACTCCTTAAACTTTTACCTATGATTAAAAGATATATTAGTTTGTTTGGGGTTAGAATTTTCTGACATTTTAAGCACCTTTACTATTGGGAAAGTTAATCACACATAAAATCTGACCCAGCAAGAAATAAAAAAGGGACAGTATTTCTACCCTTAATGCCCTAATGCAAAAAAAAGTGAATATTTAACACTACTGAAATATTTGCAGGGCACAACCATCTGCAGGTTGTTCAATTAAGGTGACCCTTTCTTTGAAAATCAGTTAATATGTTATTTCAGTGAGGCATTCCTCTTAGAGTGCAATCCTTAAAGCAGTGAAGATCATTTTTACTTGGATTAATGCTATGAGTTGTTAACAAGCTCCTTCTTACAATCCAAGTTTTGAGTCCCTCAGCCTCAATTTGCCTACTTTGTAACTTTGAGCAAGTTACCAACCAAGCAGTATTCCCAGGTCACCCCTGAAAAAGGACACATGTCCATGGAGCTTTCCAGGTTCACAAATAACTGCATAATGAAAAAACAGAGACTGCTGATGAAGAGAGCCTAGTGTCATGTGAATGAACTAATTCTATAAAGCTTACCTGATTTTCTTTTGTAACTGCTAAATAGTCACAAAAGTCAAAGTTAGCTAGTTTACAGTTATCTTCAGTTAGTGATAGTGGCAGAATAATGTGGATCAGTCTTCACCTGGATCAGTGCTCTAACAGAAATAAACAAACAAATGCATAAATAAAGCAGGTAGCATATCAGTGTTTTCTTTATGCCATCTGTTTGTTAAAGGTTTTATTATTTTAATGCCCCTTTGCTTTCACAGTCGGATAATGTTCTGACTGTGACTGAGCAGTCTGGGTTCTGTTGGTGATTGGGAGGATGGGTATGTATATCCTGAGAAGAGGGACAGATCAGGGCTTTCCAGTGCAATGCTGTATTGGCAGAGGAATGCTGACACAAGCATGGGCTTTGAGTGGCCATTTAGTCAGCAAAATCTTTGTGCTGCAAACTTCATTGTGGGTACATGTAGTTACATGGTGAAGGCAAAGAGGCTCCAGGGGAGTGGTGAAGGTCTATGATATACCCTATCATTGTCTGGCAAGCAAAAGCATAAACAAACCCTATGGCCAAATGGGATACACAACCCATTGGTTCATGGGATAACCAATATGAGGAATGAATGGGCTGAAAACTGATTGGGGGAGATTTGATGCTGAATAGGCAAATGTGCATGCTTTTTCTCCATCATAGGAAATAAAAATCAACAAAGTGTTATGACCATTTATGCTTTGCTAGTATCCACCATTAGACTATTCCTCCTCTCTTGAGGAGAGCTAGCACAGTTGAGGCTGAAGTGAATTTGTGAAAATCCATTCAGTCATCCAGATCCCATGTGAAGAAAGATAGTTTAACACAATGGTTAATTTTAGGTGGAGTCCATTCCAGAGATGGGGGTGGCACTGCATAATGAGCATATCTCCCCACCAAGTTTTATTTATCTGCTATTGAAGATTTAGCTACATGGATACAGAACAGTATATATATATATATATATATATATATATATATATATCTATCTATATATGTATATGTATATATATATATATATATATATATATATATATATATATATATATATAATGAGTTTACTATTAAAATTGTGATGAACAAAACAAAAAATGTTCATTGCTTCAAATCACAGCACCAAACACAGAATACTGACTAGGTCAATATGTCGAACATCATGCCAGTTATTCAAATTTGACATTATTCTACATACTGTGTTCCCTACACCTTTCAAACCAGTAACATAAGTTCTAGTTGTCAGAAATATAAACATACTGCTCAACACTGAACTACATGGTTTTGCAGGGAGACAAGCACCCCCTGCACCCCCCAGGGAGGGCTGCACCCCCACAATCCCTGCAAATTATATATTCCAACTCCAAGATCACACTACAGTGGGGAAAGGGTAAATTTTCTGATTCCCACTGTACTGTGATCTCTAGTTCTAAGATCAACCTCATATGTGCAAATTGCTGAACTGGGACTCACACACATGAAGGTTCAGCAACACGGGATTCAGCCAACCATAATTCAACATCCTGTGGTCGCTGAACCTTCACTTGTAATTGTGATGGTAAATCTCTGTAATGACATGGAAGGTAAGGCAAGGTATAGTCTCCCTTTAGAAGTTTATAAGATACTGAAAAAAATGGAAAGTGCTTACAGTCTTTCCTGATAATTTAGGGTTTTTAAGACAGTGATCTTAGTTAAGAACCTCTGAGGTCTTTCTAGCTCTCTGATATTTCTAGCAAGGTTCATCTCAAATGTATCATGGAAGATTTTGATAATAATTACGATTGTCCAAAAACTATTAAAATGGAAGGGGAATTGGAATATGAGTAAGGCCAAGAAGATGGTGGTAATGTGGTTAAATGTTCTTTGAAGGGAGCATGTTGGCAAGAGAGAACTGCATGGGAAACATGAGTAGACACCCCAAACTGTGGGTTGCTAATATTTTTGGGGTTTCCTAAAATTGAGACAAAAACAAAAAAATGCATGTATATAGGAGTGATGCACTTGGAAATTCTGTCTAAATTAAATGTTTGATATATTAAATATGACCACAATATGTTTAAATATAAATATAAGAAAAATATGTGACTCTACTGCCCATTATTAATGTGGGGGTCACTATCCTTATTATGTTATAAAAGTGTGATTCAACATTAAGAATAACATTTTTTGATTTAGTGATTTTGTTTTGTTTAAAATGATGAGTGTGTTTGTTGAGTGGAGTACACAGTTACAGATAAGACAATATGCCTGTTATTTTCATGTCAGCTGTTTGAACATATTTGAATATTTTATTATTGTAAACACTGGAGGGATAAGTGTGCTTTTTCTTGAGGGATGAGTAGGAATGTGAGTTTCTGCAGAGATTTGTAATTTGAATGCTGGCAGATGTGTTATATAAAATGTGGCAATTGCTGATAACAAAGGAATATTTTTTTTGCGAGGAAAAAAAGCATGTAATATAAAATAGCAAAGGTATCCTGTTGAAATGTATTTAATAGTATACTTACACTACAGTGATCCATATTTTTCAAGTGGCTGTTGATCAGATTTGTATATTGTGGTATGGTTTACCACAGTTGGATTCTATGAGCTGGTACTGCACTTTTTCTGTTTTCTTCCCATTTCTCCACAGCAGAATAGTGATGGAGCTGATATATCTATATCTATATCTATAGCTATATCTATATCTATATCTATCTATCCATATCTATGTATATATATATATATATATATATATATATATATATATATATATATATATAGATAGATATACACACATGTGGGGGGGTGGGCTAAGCCTTTCATATGGAGGTTGCATAGAGGCTTACTCATTGCAAAAAATATATTCTCTTAGATCTAGTTTCCTGTCTGCATGCCAACCATCAAGTCTCCTCCTATCAGATTTGTGCCTATTCATCCCTTAGTGGTGGGGATCATCCCTAGATCTACCAGGGCAAAAGCCATCTTTGGAGAGCCATCTAATATTCAGAGTACAAGGGCATCTTCCCCTAGATTAATCCTTCCCTAAACTTGAACAGGGAAATGTGTGGCTCATATCATAGCAGAGGCCACAATTTTTCTCTTTTTGTGAGTGCATACTCCTACACACTTGCTTAATGAAGACTAACACCAATCAACAGCTTGGTGAACCAAGTGCGTGCCCTCCAGGTTATGTGCCTCACCCTTCCTCTGAAGTGTCACTGCAGCATGCAACTTGCTCCACCCACCCTAGTAGGATAGGAATGCCCATCCTCCCTGCAGCTCTGTCCGGTAACTAAAATATTAATAGAACTGTTGTCCCTTGGATGGTAGTCAATGCTTTGACCATCTCTTTTTAGAAAAATATTTTCTTATGGGTTTTTTATGGGTTTTGAGTTATAGTGTGTGATAGTGAAAACTTTTTTTTTTAAATAACTTTTTAATTAATATTTTCTCACATAAAATACAAGTACGAAACCACAAGACACAGCGAAATGCCACTTGTAAAACCACAGTAAAAACACAAACTTCGCTGTAAACAATATCACGGTTCCACAAATATCATGAAACATTCAGCCACAATAAAAAAGCCTTTATTCCACAGAAGTAGTAAGAACTGGTTAAGCGCTTTCATCTACAGGTAGTAGACTTCCTCAGAACACTCTACAATTAAAAAAGCTGGGTTTAAATACATAAATTCCTCCAATCAGATTACAAGATTAATTGTAGTCAATTGTAATTTAAAGTGCTCAATGCAGTAATAACTTACATACATTTGTCCTTATACAATACTGCTAAATTCCAATAAAATCACTTACTCATAAAATATGCATCTAATGTAAATACTTTTTCACTAATTTATTTTTGCTTTTAATACTGGTTTAATGGAAATGCTTTCATTAATACCAGGATAAACAGTTGCATTTAACAATATCTGCCATTTTATCTCCTTCTCACCCAGTTTTACCTTTATGTTTCCACCCCTAGTGTTTGATTTTACTTTATCTATCTATCTATCTATCTATCTATCTATCTATCTATCTATCTATCTATCTATCTATCTATCTTTCTGTCGATTTATCTATCCATATCTATGTATATATATATATGTATATATATATATATATATATATATATATGTATATATATGTATGTATGTATATATATATATATATATATATATATATATATATATATATATATACACACATGTGGGGGCTGGTCTAAGGCTTTCATGTGCGGGTTGCATAGAGGCTTACTCATTGCAAAAAATATATTCTCCTAGATCTAGTTTCCTGTCTGCATGCCAACCATCAAGTCTCCTCCTATCAGATTTGAGCCTATTCATCCCTTAGTGGTGGGGATCATCCCTAGATTTATCAGGGCAAAAGCCATCTTTGGAGAGTCATCTAATATCCAGAGTACAAGGGCATCTTCCCCTCGATTAACCCTTCCCTAACCCTGAACAGGGAGATGTGGCTCACATCATAGCAGAGGCCACAATTTTTCCCTTTTTGTGAGTGCATACTCCTACACACTTGCTTAATGAAGAATAACACCAATCAACAGCTTGGTGAACCAAGTGCGTGCCCTCCAGGTTATGTGCCTCACCATTCCTCTGAAGTGTAACTGCAACATGCAACTTGCTCCACCCACCCTTGTATGATAGGAATGTCCACTCTCCCTGCAGCTCTGTCTAGTAACTAAAATATTAATAGAACTGTTGCCCCATGGATGGTAGTCAATGCTTTGACCATCTCCGTTTAGAACAATATTTTGGTATGGGTTTTTTATGAGTTTTGAGTTATAGTGTTTGATAGTGAAAATGTTTTTTTAAATAACTTTTTAATGAATATTTTCTCACATAAAATACAAGTAGAGAGATAAACAAGCTGTAACTGTGGTACAGTTGAATGTTACAGAATGTTTAACATGAGGAAGTTATTCAATAGATAATACACACTTTGCTAAATAACATTCGAAATAACTAGGAATACAGTACTGGATAAACACAAGGAAATGGTTATGTTATATGTTAGTCATGGTAATATTATTTTCACATTTCACTTTTACATTATAGTGACAAATGAGAGCATATTTAAAAGTATAACACCAACCTACACAAAGAAATCAATCTACTCTACTAAACCTTATATACATATTTACAAAAAATTATCACCTTAGATAATGCTGTTACTACTTCCAACTAAGAAATGTGTTTACTATCTTTGTTTTATTAGCATTTGTCTTGCAATTTATGATAAGATATCAATTAATGTTTTACAGTAATTCTGATAATATGTTTGGTTCTTCTGACCTTTTGTATAATGTTTCTTAGACAATATATGTTTTTTGGCCATGTTTTTGTATTCAGACCCGGTTAGTCTCAATCTGTCTATCCAGTTCTTTGCTATGTAAGATATTAATAGGGTGCATAGTGTTATTATTATGTGATTAAAGAAATTATTATTCTTGCTTTTGAATATATGCAGTATTGCTGTCTCCCATGACAAAATAAATTTTGAATAGCCTGATTTCTCTACGAATAATCTTAGTGAGCACCATGATACTGAAAACTTGGCAAAGCACAACGCATAGTTTTGTAATTCAAATGAATATAAGGAAAGTTATATTGCATAAATATGTTTAACTAGTTGGTGGGATGTTATAAAAAGTGAATGTTAATATTAATTTAAGGTCTTATTCTAAATGAGAATGACCTTTAGATGTATAAAGCTGTATATGTGTAAATCCAGAAATACATACAGACATACAAATATTTCAAGCACGGGCATTAGTACCCTTCTAGCCTCCCAGTGTACCAAAAAATGTGTTCCCATAATGTGTCCAGGCTGTTCTTAAAAGTATCTAAACTAGTACTTGCTTTAATGTAATTTAATAGTCTTTAACATGCATTAGCTGCTCTCTTAGAGAACCAGTTAGCACACTTCTCATGCCTATAGAATCTTCTACATAGGTTGCCTGATGATTCTCTACTAATTTTTCATAACACCAAACATTATCAGAGGAAGTTGTCTATAAATGCCCTAAAATCCTGAATAAGATCTCCTGTTAGATATCTATAAGAGGCACTGTACAACATCAGACATTTTAGTCTTTCATAATAACTTAAATTTTCACATCCATGCATGCCCTTGGTATATTTTTTGCTGTACTCTTTCCGGTTTACTTATGGTTGTTTTCTTATAAGGTTTCATATTGTTATTCCAAACTCAAGGTTGGGTCAAATGTAACTAACAAACAATGACTTCATCATTTCTGGTTTCCCAGACTTTATAAATCTTTGTATACAACCTGTAGTTCTATAACTATCATTAATCAATTGGTGAATATGATTAGAAAATCTCAAAACTGGTGCTACCCATTTACCCAAGTCCTTAAATGAATTGACAGTTTCAATCATTGTGTGCTGCACTAAATATTCGCCTTTTAATTTATGTCTCCTAAATCTCATATGCTTTCTTTTTGATGTATTTATCAGTATATTTTTCTCCTGTGCCCAAATGGTCAATTTAATCAAGCCCCGGGATTAATGAAGCTCGGCGCAAGGCCGGTGTAAGGCATGCACCGGCAGTGCAGTGAATAATCGGCGTAGCAACGCCATATGCATAGTAATGAGTGCGCGCCGCAACCACAGACACGTGCGGAGGGCACGTGAGCGAGCCCAAGTAGGATGCGTCCGGAGGCGTGGCCAAGCCGGCAGGCGATGAGCAACCTAAAGTGCTAACTTCCACAGGCCGCCTGCAATAGTAACCGCACCAGCCAGGGCCCGTGGATAATGAAACATACGCAGACTATGCAACATAGTACTCATTCACACAAAACGGAGAACCAAACATTAACCCATGAAGTCCAAAGTGTACCCGTCCAAGGAACAAAGGATACGCATAATACCGTGTCTGTCCCGCAATGCACTGTCAGTGGGCATACCCAGTGAAGGTGTACCACAGCATGTCAGCGCGCCGCACCAACATAGAAGTAGCGACATGGGCATGGTCACCATCAGTAGTGAGAGTACACAGCCGGGTAGCCGTGTCGATATAACAACAAGAAGGAAACAAGATACCCTAAACACAGGCAAACATGTGCATAGCAACATGTACTACACCCAGCAATGTGCTCGTCGAATACACATAGGACGGCGTATGCCTAAGCGTAATATCCAGAAGCGGAACTCATGCATGTAAATGTAATACACAACAGCCCTGTCATAGCATGTAACCCGCACCCATGTACGACCGTGCACCCAACCCAGCTAGCAGCCTTGCGCAGCTACACACCTACACACAATGGGCATACCTGAAATGTAGTAAGAAGTATTGTCCTAGGCAGTGCCACATGGGCAAATATGTACCCCACATGTTAACATCTCACCTCAGGTACAGATATCCAAATGGCTGCATGTGAATGTGTCGGCAGAATGTGTACATCCCGCATGTGGTATGGACCTGTCGAAACCCCATAGGTGTGCACACGCCACGGTGCCCATAACTGTACACATCTGGACAAGGCGGTATATTCAGCCACCGTACTGATGATTAGCTATGCAGACATGTCAAACACAACACATATGGCGGAACATCTGCCCACCAAGCAGGATGCCCCAACAGGGTGCCACAGGCACAGAAGGGGAAGGTGGGACATCACACGTTGAGAGTAGCATTGCCGGATGGCCAAACACCCACGGCCAACGCAAAGGACGGAATAGCATGTATATGCCTGGATGGATGGGTATGTCATAGCATGGGAATAGGCCAAGCTATCCACCATAATAGCCATGCGTACCAGATACAAACAGCCAGTAACACGCAATAGTAATGCAGGAAGGCATACACGACTGTGGGAATAGCACAGGACATATGGCACGTGCCAAGTGTAGATGCATGACACAAATGTCCAGGATGGGGCCCCCTGCAAAGAGGAACATGTGCCAACCCCACCTCCCACAGATGTACCGGCAGTGAAAACACATGCCAAACACACACCAACACTACCGTCCATCCCACGACAGCAACGGAGGCTGGTCAAAGACCACCATGACGCGTGCACAAACAGGGACATGTGGAACCGTTGCCTTAACACCCCCCCTCAGGCCAAAGAATAATAGAATGGACATATGCATGTAATGCTGTGAAGGATGTGTGGTAGTCCTCAGTATCACAGAGGTAGGTACACAGATACACTGTAATCAACTGTGACGTATGTGTACTGTAGACAGCATACCTGCAGGTAATACATAGTTCAATCACGTGCCACAGAAATATACACATAAGAATGAGGATAGGGGATAGACAAGTGTGAATGGGACAAACTATGAACATAGGTTCATAGGTCCATAGGTACAGAGTAGGCTATCTACCCAAGGGCAGCCATAACCCTAGGCCACAGTTATGTTACCTTTTCCAACCCTCCAGTCTGGAGATAAAATGCCTATTATATTGCTGTACCTCTGTCAAGCAGTGACAATGATGTAATCCCTGGGGTATATCTGCAATCCCCCATCCAATGGACAAGATCCCCCTCGAACAAGGCTAGCAAGGTTCTCTGCCTCACATGTACTGAGATGTTGTTCCACAGCATAGTGAGTGTCTGGGTGATGTATGTGTCACTCCAACACATTCTATTAATGACCGTGTCAAGGTTCACGTCACCTGCCCATGTGGTTCTGAGGGATGTAGATCCAGTAGGTGAAGCATAGTCATCAAATATGGGTCGACATGGCCTCGTATGTCAGGCACAGGTCACCACTGAACAAGTGGTATGTGACTGAATGTAGCAGGAGTCCTTACAGTGGGGCAGCATAACACAAATCCCTGACACCCTGCATCTGTCTGACGATGAACCTATGGGGCCTTCCCAGCTGCTGTAGGTGTCGGGTCAGATACCTTCCGAACTGGGCAATGTACTCAATCATAGGTCTAATGAGTAATGAGTACAAGGAGATGATGACCTACCATGATCTAGATGTGAATCCCTGCACGATCAGGTGGGCAATGTAGAAGTTCTACCGAACCACCATAGCAACGTGTGTGTCGAACGAATGGTGACTGACAACCTGGGTCCACAGATCCCTGGTAATTCCCCCCATGATCAGTGGACTGCCACCCATATGGCGGACAGGGATGACCTTGTTCTTCCCGATGGGTATGACTATGCATAACCCAGCATTTAGCTGTAGGCCATGTCCCTGACAGCAGATATCCATATCTGTGAGGCCCCTTTGAAGGATATCTGTGTCAGATGTCCATCCCACTATGACACCCGGTTCACAGTCATCTACAAACAATGTCAGCCCTAACCCCCCTGTGTGTGCTTGTACTTTGGAAATGTAGATATAGAAAAATAGTGGACCCAGGGCAGAGCCCCATGGGACACCGCCTGTGACAGGCAGTAAGTCTGACATGCTGCCAGCAACTATGACTGCGTGGGTTGTGTCACCTAGCCAGTTTGCAGCCCATCCTGCGATGTACGTGTTTACATCCAAGCCGATGGGTTTATCAATGATACTCGAGGGGGGTACTGTGTTGAAGGCCTTTGCCAGGTCGAGGTAGGCTGTATCGACTGCATGACCCTCATCAATGGCCTCGGTGACTGTCCCTAAAACGTCAACCAGGTTTTAAACGCATGATCTGCCTCTGACCAAGCCAAACTGGGTTGGATGCAAAGTATGCAGGTCCCCTATGTCGTCATCTATGGGCTGCAGTATGATCCTTCCCCATGTCTTTCCAGATAAGGCATCTCATGCTAATGGGATGGTAATAACCAGGGTCAGTGGAGGCACTGCCCCTGCTAAGTGGGACTACAGCCGCCGTGCGCCACAACTTGGGTAAGTTACCCGAGGTGAGGCTAAGATCAAACAGCTGTCCTAACTGTGGGTCTAATTCCTCAATGAGATTGCGGAGTACACAGTCGGGACACCAGCTGGTCCCATGGATGCTGTGTTCACTACCTTGGAGAGAGCATGTCCCACCTGTGCATTACAGAACATTCGGGGGCCACAATCCGCTGGTACAGACATCTCTCCATGTGGGGGGGAGGGGGTGGAGATGTCTTCACCAAACCTGTCAGCCAGTATGTTGGCAATGTGTGTATGTTCAGTACACTTCACATCATTGTGAACCCAGTCAGAGCATATCTGGGAGTTACCTCCCAGGTGTCCAGCATAGCTAATGAAGGCCGTATGATTGTCTGTCGAGTCCTGGGAGATATATCTGTGGAACCTGCCCCGGATTATGTCATGAGAGCTTGTAGCTCTTCACATATAATGAGCAAGGGTGTCATACCCCACAAGGAGTCTACTCTGTCTTGTAGTAGCCACCTCCTCTCGTTGTACAGCTTGGGTATGGCTGGGGTACACCACACTGGATGCTTGGCATTGGTACAAAGAACCACAGTTGGGTAAGGGAATGCCTGATCCATGCAGTCCTGTAGGTGCCGGTAGAAGGCATATGTAAGTGATGCAGTGGCCTGAGTAATGTTGACCACTGGCTAAGGGTCCTTAAAGGAGACCACAGTAGTGTTTAGAATTGTGAATTCAGCTTTTGAGAAAGCCATGTGTATGGTAACCGGCACCACCCACAGCATCGTATGTCAATAGCAGAAGCTATTGTCCAAATAACATAAGATTAACTTTATTATTAAAATATGTATTATTATTCATTTAATGATATGTTTCTGCTAATTACATTTGCAAATGCCTGGTAAGACCGGGCCAAAGTGCTTGTGATGGTGGTGACATTCTGACAAGAAAGTGGTGATACTTCCCTACTGGGACCTCTGGGGATTATTTAAAGCAGCTGTTAACCTGCATCATTGGATGTACACCATTTGGTCTCGGTTTCGGAAAACCTGGTTTACGTAGCACTACACACTATGGGTAGTCAAGCAGACATCCGCGAATGGGGAACATACAGCAGCAGTCAAAACCACTGGCCACATGGACACAGTCCGACAAGTTCTACACTTTACATATGCACATTGGTGTCCATTGTAGGACCCAAAAATTGTCCCGTACGGAATACCATCCAGCCTTCATCGTTCAACCAGGAGAAGCGACAGTCGTGACCACGGCACAGCTAGACATATGCACCACCAGCGTGTTTAATGTTGATGACAAGTGTCCATGAAATGCAGGACATATGAACAGAAAACCCCAGACTGTCGAGTCCATAGAAGTTCATCCACATCCCAGTCCCGCACACATGAAGGATGTGTAATGGGTACTGTTGAGGGTTTCAGCCATGGGATTGTGGGTATGCAGAAATGGGGCTCGGTGTTGTTTGGCAGATAGTCCATTGTCCTGCCCCGTGGGAGGGATGTGGGTGTAGCACATGCCTCTATCCCCACTAATAATGCAAAGCATCCACCGGATATTGCTAAATGCAGGTGTGAAATGTGTACAGCCCTATACCAGTGTCCAGTAGGCAATTCCCATGGATGGACAAGCGTACGAGCAAGATGGCACCCATAACTGCAAACCTGGTGGAATTACACAGCTGCAGTAAGGCATAACACAGGAAATACAGATAGGGACTACAGTAGACACACCCCATAGAAATCCAGACTGCCGTGCGACTACCGTCGTACACAGCACTCAATCTGCCAGCAGGAGAATGGGGATCACTCGGTCCCATACTGCGGAACAAATGGGCGACCTGTGGAACACATATTAATGGCACACCAACAACGTCAACTAGGAAGGTCATAGGATGGTTAAACAATGGCGTTCACACTGATAAAGAACATCTGTCAATGAATAAACAGGATGTACATGTTTTTCTGGTGTTATTATGACAATATAGTGGCGGATATTTCCTATTGGGCCTTCTGAGGTTTATTGAAAGCAGTCGCTAACCTGCATCCGTGGATGGACACCATGTGTATTCAGTTATGAAACACCTGGTTTTTGTAGCACTACATAATATGGGTAGTCAAACAGACAACCCCGATTGGGGAACATACAGCTGCAGTCAAAACCACTGTCCAGATGGACACAGTACAACAAGTTCTACACTTTACATATGCACATTGGTGTCCATTATAGGACCCCAAATATTGTTCCGTACGCTATATCATCCAGCTGCTGCCATTCCACTGAGAAGAAGTGACAGCCGTGACTACGGCACAGCTAGACATATGCATCACCAGCGTGTTTAAGGTTGATGACAAGTGTCCATGAAATGCAGGACATATGAACAGAAATCCACAGATTGTCAAGTCCATACACGTGCGTCCACATCTCAGTCCCGCACACATGAAGGATGTGTAATGGGTACTGTCGAGTGTTGCAGCCATGGGATCCTGGGTATGCAGAAATGGGGCTCGGTGTTGTTTGGCAGATAAGCCGTTGACTCGCCCCGTGGGAGGGATGTGGGTATAGCACATGCCTTACCCCCCACTAATAATGCAAAACATCCACCGGAGAATGCTAAATGCGGCTGTGAAATGTGCACAGCCCTATACCAGTGTCCAGTAGGCAATTCCCATGGACGGACAAACGTACAGCCAAGATGGCACCCATAACTGCAAACCCGGTGGAATTACACAGCTGCAGTAAGGCATAACACAGGAAATACAGTTGGGAACTACAGTGGACACTCCCCATACAAAGTCAGACCGCCGTACCGCGTCACGCAGCACTCAATCTGCCAGCACCAAATGGGGATTACTCGCTGCCATGCTGCGGAACAAATGGGCGACCTGTGGAACACATACTAATGGCACACCAACAACGTCAACTAGGAAGTTCAGTCAAAACCACCCACCAGATGGACACAGTCCAACAAGTTCTACACTTTACATATGCACATTGGTGTCCATTGTATGACCCAAAAATTGATACCTATGGAACATCATACAGCTGTTATCGTTCAACCAGAAGAAGCGACAGCCGTGACTACGGCACAGCTAGACACATGCACCACCAGCGTTATTAAGGTTGATGACAAGTGTCCATGAAATGCAGGACATATGGACAGAAATCCCCAGAGTTCCGAGTCCATAGAAGTGCGTCCACATCCCAGTCCTGAACACATGAAGGATGTGCCATGGGTACCGTCGAGTGTTGCAGCCATGGGATCCTGGGTATGCAGAAACAGGGCTCGGTGTTGTTTGGCAGATAATCCGTTGTCCCGCCCCGTGGGAGGGATGTGGGTGTAGCACCTGCCTTACTCCCCACTAATAATGCAAAGCATCCACCGGATAATGCTAAATGCAGGTGTGAAATGTGTACAGCCCTATACCAGTGTCCAGTAGGCAATTCTCATGGATGGACAAGCGTACGACCAAGATGGCACCCATAACTGCAAACCCGGTGGAATTACACAGCTGCAGTAAGGCATAACACAGGAAATACAGTTGGGAACTACAGTGGACACTCCCCATACAAAGTCAGACCGCCGTGCGAATACCAGCGTATGCAGCACTCAATCTGCCAGCAACAAAATGGGGATCACTCGCTGCCATACCGCGGAAGAAATGGGCGACCTGTGGAACACATACTAATGGCACACCAACAACGTCAACTAGGATATGTAAACTATGGCGTTCCCACTTATAAAGAAAACATGCTTCAATGAATACATAGGGGATCTACATGTTCTGGTGGTGTTATGTTGACAATACAGTGACGGATATTTCCTACTGGGACGTCTGAGGTTTATTTAAAGCAGTTGCTAACCTGCATCTTTGGATGTACACCATTTGTTCTCAGTTCTAAAAAACCTGGTTTACGTAGCACCACGTAATATGGGTAGTCAAACAGACATCCACGATTGGGGAACATACAGCAGCAGTCAAAACCACTGGCCAGTTGGACACAGTCCAGCAACATCTAACTTTACATATGCACATTGGTGTCCATTGTAGGACCCAAAAATTTATCTTAACAGAATTCCATCCAGCCGTTACCGTCCACCAGATGACGCGACAGCCGTGACTACGGCACAGCTAGACATATGCACCACCAGCATGTTTAAGGTTGATGACAAGTGTCCAGGAAATGCAGGACATATGAATAGAAATCCCCAGATCGACGTGTCCATAGAAGTGCGTCCACATCCCAGTCCCGCACACATGAAGGATGTGTAATGGGTACCATCGAGGGTTGCAGCCATGGGATCCTGGGTATGCAGAAATGGGGCTCGGTGTTGTTTGGCAGATAATCCGTTGTCCCGCCCCATGGGAGGGATGTGGGTGTAGCACATGACCTACTCCCCACTAATAATGCAAAGCATCCACCGGATAATGCTAAATGCAGGTGTGAAATGTGTACAGCCCATACCACTGTCCAGTAGGCAATTCCCATGGATGGACAAGCCTACGACCAAGATGGCACCCATACCTGCAAGCCCGGTGGAATTACACAGCTGCAGTAAGGCATAACACAGGAAATACAGATGGGAACTACAGTAGACACTCCCCATAGAAATCCAGACCGCCGTGCGAATCCCGGCGTACAGCAACCAATCTGCTAGCAAGAATATGGGGATCACTCGCTTCCATACCGCAGAACATATGGGCGACCTGTGGAACACATATTAATGGCACACCAACAACGTCAACTAGGAAGGTCATAGGATGGTTAAACTATGGCGTTCCCACTTATAAAGAACATCCTTCAATGAATTAGTAGGGTCTACATGTTTTGGTGGTGTTAGTTTTGACAATACAGTGGCGGATATCTCACATTGGGACTTCTGAGGTTCATTTAAACCAGTTGCTAACCTGCATCATCGGATTTACACCATTTGGGTTCAGTTCAGAATAAACTGGTTGTCGTAGTACTACATAATATGTGTAGTCAAACAGTCATCCGCGATTGGGTAACATACAGCAGCAGTTAAACCCACTGGCCAGATGGACACAGTCCAACAAGTTCTACACTTTACATATGCACATCGGTGTCCATTGTAGGACCCCAAAAATTGATCCGTACGCCACATCTACCAGCTGCGATCGAGAGACCTAAAAGGAGTGAATAGCCATGACTACGGCACAGCTAGACATATGCACCACCAGCGTGTTTAAGGTTGATGACAAGTGTCCATGAAATGCAGGACATATGAACAGACATTCCCAGATTGTTGAGACCATAGAAGTGCATCCACATCCCAGTCCTGCACACATGAAGGATGTGTAATGGGTACCGTCGAGGGTTGCAGCCATGGGATCCTGGGTATGCAGAAATGGGGCTCAGTGTTGTTTGGCAGATAAGCCATTGTCCCGCCCCGTGGGAGGGATGTGGGTATAGCACATGCCTTACCCCCCACTACTAATGCAAATCATCCACTGGAGAATGCTAAATGCAGCTGTGAAATGTGTACAGCCCTACACGGGTGTCCAGTAGGCAATTCCCATGGACGGACAAACGTACGACCAATATGGCACCCATAACTGCAAACCCGGTGGAATTACACAGCTGCAGTAAGGCATAACACAGGAAATACAGATGGGAACAACAGTAGACACTCCCCATACAAAGTCGGACCGCCGCAATACCGGCGTACAGCACTCAATCTGCCAGCAACAACATGGGGATTACTCGCTGCCATACTGCGGAACAAATGGGAGACCTGTGAAACACATACTAATGGCACACCAACAACGTCAACTAGGAAGGTCATAGGATGTTTAAACTATGGCATTCCCACTTATAAAGAACATCCTTCAATGAATTAATAGGTTCTACATGTTCCGGCTGTGTTATATTGACAATACAGTGGCGGATATTTCATAATGGGACTTTTGAGGATTAGTTAAAGCAGTTGCTAACCTGCAGCATTAGATTAACACCATTTGGCTTAATTGTAGAAAGACATGGGTTTCGTAGCACTACATAATATGGGTAGTCAAACAGACATCCGCGATTGGGGAACATACAGCAGCAGTCAAAACCACTGGCCAGATGGACACAGTCCAACATGTTCTACACTTTACATATGCACATTGGTGTCCATTGTAGGACCTCAAAAATTTATCCCTACGCAATTTCAACCGGCTGCGATCGAGAGACCCAGAAGAGGTGACAGCCGTGACTACGGCACAGCTAGATATATGCACCACCAGCGTGTTCAAGGTTGATGACAAGTGTCCATGAAATGCAGTCCATATGAACAGAAATCCCCAGATTGTCGAGTCCATAGAAGTGCGTCCACATCCCATTCCCGCACACATGAAGGATGTGCAATGGGTACCGTCGAGGGTTGCAGCCATGGGATCCTGGGTATGCAGAAATGGGGCTCTGTGTTGATTGGCAGATGATCCGTTGTCTGCCCCGTGGGAGGGATGTGGGTATAGCACATGCATTACTCCGCACTAATAATGCAAATCATCCACCGGAGAATGCTAAATGCAGCTGTGAAATGTGTACAGCCCTATACCAGTGTCCAGTAGGCAATTCCCATGGATGGACAAACGTACGACCAAGATGGCACCCATAACTGCAAACCCGGTGGAATTACACAGCTGCAGTAAGGCATAACACAGGGAATACAGATAAGGACTACAGTAGAGACTCCACATACAAGGTCAGAGCGCCGTGCGAATACCGGCGTACACAGCACTCAATCTGCCAGCAGGAAAATGGGGATCACTCGCTTCCATACTGCGGAACAAATGGCCGACCTGCGGAACATATACTAATGGCACACCAACAACGTCCACTAGGAAGGTCATAGGATGTTTAAACTGTGGCATTCCCACTTATGAAGAACAACCTTCAATGAATTAATAGGATCTACATGTTTTGGTAGTGTTATTTTGACAATACAGAGGCGGGAATGTCCTAATGGGACATCTGCGGATTAGTTAAAGCAATTGTTAGCCTGCATCATTGGATTCACACCAGTTGGGTTCAGTGTAGAAAATCCCCGGTTTACGTAGCACTACATAATATGGGTAGTCAAACAGACATCCGTGATTGGGGAACATACAGCAGCAGTCAAACCCACTGGCCAGATAGACACAGTCCAACAAGCTCTACACTTTACATATGCACATTGGTGTCCATTGTAGGACCCCAAAAATTATCCGTACGCAATGTCAACCGGCTGCGATCGAAAGACCCAGAAGAACTGACAGCTGTGACTATGGCACAGCTAGATATATGCACCACCAGCGTGTTCAAGGTTGATGTCAAGTGTCCATGAAATGCAGGACATATGAATAGAAATCCCCAGATTGCCGAGTCCATAGACGTGCGTCCACATCCCATTCCCGCACACATGAAGGATGTGCAATGGGTACCGTCGAGGGTTGCAGCCATGGGATGGTGGGTATGCAGAAATGGGGCTCGGTGTTGATTGGCAGATAATCTGTTGTCCCGCCCCGTGGGAGGGATGTGGGTATAGCACATGCGTTACTCCCCACTAATAATGCAAATCATCCACCGGAGAATGCTAAATGCAGCTGTGAAATGCGTACAGCCCTATACCAGTGTCCAGTAGGCAATTCCCATGGACGGACAAACGTACGACCAAGATGGCACCCATAACTGCAAACCCGGTGTAATTCCACAGCTGCAGTAAGGCATAACACAGGAAATACAGATAGGGACCACAGTACACACCCCCCATACAAAGTCAGACCGGCGTGCGAATACCGGCGTACACAGTACTCAATCTGCCAGCAAGAAAATGGGGATCACTCGCTTCCATACTGCAGAACAAATGGGCGACCTGCGGAACACATACTAATGGCACACCAACAACGTCAACTAGGAAGGTTATAGGATGGTTAAGCTATGGCACTCCACATATAAAGAACATCCTTCAATGAATTAATAGGATCTACATGTTATGGTGGTGTTATTCTGACAATACAGTGGCGGATATTTCCTACTGTGACTTCTGAGGATTATGTAAAGCAGTTGCTAACCTGCATCTTTGGATGTACACCATTTGGTTTCAGGTTTGAAAAACCTGGATGTCATAGCACTACATAATATGTGTAGTCAAACAGACATCCGCGATCGGGGAACATACAGCAGCAGTCAAACCCACTGGCCAGATGGACACAGTCCAACAGGTTCTACACTTTACATATGCACATCGGTGTCCATTGTAGAACCCAAAATTTAACCCTATGCAATAAAACGGATGGAGGAGCGACGCTGAAGGTGTAACAGCCGTGACTACGGCACAGTTAGACATATGCACCACCAGCGTGTTTAAGGTTGATGACAGGTGTCCATGAAATGCAGGACATATGAGCAGAAATACCCATATGGCCGAGGCCATAGAAGTGCGTCCACATCCCAGTCCCGCACACATGAATAGTGTGTAATGGGTACCGTCGAGGGCTGCAGCCATGGGATCGTGGGTATGCAGAAATGGGGCTTGGTGTTGTTTGGCAGATAATCCGTTGTCCCACCCCGTGGGAGGGATGTGGGTATAGCACATGCCTTACCCCCCACCAATAATGCAAATCATCCACTGGAGAATGATAAATGCAGCTGTGAAATGGGTACAGCCATATACCATTGTCCAGTAGGCAATTCCCATGGATGGATAAACGTATGACCAAGATGGCACCCATAACTGCAAACCTAGTGGAATTACTCAGCTGCAGTAAGGCATAACACAGGAAATGCAGATAGGGACTACAGTACACACTCCCCATACAAAGTCAGACCGCCGCGTCGATACGCGCATACAGCACTCAATCTGCCAGCAAGAAAATGGGGATCACTCGCTACCATACTGCGGAACAAATGTGCGACCTGCGGAACACATACTAATGGCACACCAGCAACGTCAACTAGGAAGGTCATAGGATCTCTGAACTATGGCGTTCACGCTTATAAAGAACATCCTTCAATGAATTAATAGGATCTACATGTTTTGGTTGTGTTATTTTGACAATACAGTGGTGGAAATTCCCTAATGGGACATCTGAGGATTAGTTAAAGCATTTCCTAGCCTGCATCATTGGATTTACACCATCTGGGTTCAGTTTGGAATAACCTGGTTAATGTAGCACTACATAATATGGGTAGCAAGCAGACATCCGCAATTGGGGAACATACAGCAGCAGTGAAACCCACTGGCCAGATGGACACAGTCCAACAAGTTCTACACTTTACATATGCACATTGGTGTTCATAGTAGGACCCCAAAGATTCATCCGTACACAATTTCAACCAGCTGCGATCGAGAGACCCAGAAGAACTGACAGCCGTGACTACGGTACAGCCAGACATATGCACCTCCAGTGTGTTCAAGGTTGATGACAACTGTCCATGAAATGCAGGACATATGAACAGAAATTCACAGATTGTAGAGTCCATAGAGGTGCGTCCACATCCCATTCCCGCACACATGACGGATGTGTAATGTGTACCATCGAGGGTTGCAGCCATGGGATCCTGGGTATGCAGAAACTGGGCTCGGTGTTGTTTGGCAGATAATACGTTGTCCCGCACCGTGGGAGGGATGTGGGAGTAGCACATGCCTTACTCCCCACTAATTGTGCAAAGCATCCACTGGATAATGCTAAATGCAGGTGTGAAATGTGTACTGCTCTATACCAGTGTCCAGTAGGCAATCGGCATGGATGGACAAGCATAGGACCAAGATGTCACCCATAACTGCAAACCTGGTGGAATCACACAGCTGCAGTGAGGCATAACACAGGAAATACAGATAGGGACTACAGTAGACACTCCCCATACAAAGCCAGACCACCGTGCGAATACCGGCGTACACAGCACTCAATCTGCCAGCACCATAATGGGGATCACTCGCTTCCATACCGCGGAAGAAATGGGCGACCTGTGGAACACATACCAATGGCACAAAAACAGCGTCAGCTAGGAAGGTCATAGGATGGTCAAACTATGGCGTTCCCACTTATGGAGAACATCCTTCAGTGAATTAATAGGATTAATGTCAATTGACCATGGAATACACCTAATCAACATCAAAGAACCGCTGGCACCTTATGGCACACAATCCAAAACACACATAGGTAGATGAAACAGTCAACGTAGACATTGTCCATGACAGGTCACAAATGGTATACAAAGGTTACTTCATGGACATGTAAGCGCTTTCACCCGAGGTCTGGCTCCGTCAGACTTACACATGACATAGAAGCATCCAGGCTTTAAATATCCCCCCTTACACTTTCATTGGTTAATTTCTCAGCAAACAATGAACATGTAACCACAGCATAGAAAGCACAGATGCAATGTTAACTACACACACATATATTAACATCTCAGAAAACATCCTAGTAACACATGTATTATATGATATTGTACTATGCCTAATACTCATCAATCAAAGATCTAACAATATATATAGAAGATATGCATATCATATCAATGTAATACAGTGGTACACAACTGAAAGAGTGGACTAATGTGTGTTAACTGTATATCTGTACCTAAACTACATTCCTGTCACGGGGGTTTAAGCCACCTGCTTCTCAAAGGAGGCTTAATCACTGTTTCACCAGTCAGCCCTGGTGTGTGGTCAACCCACCACCTAATAATCCATCTAAATCCGCATTCTAAAGCATAGTTGATGAGGTCCCCCCTCTGGTATTATAACCTAGCCGTCGTAAAACACCGAATGTAGACGTATGCCTTGTGATATGCTCATAGCCAGCCGTAGGCATACGCCAATCCTGCGGCTGCCCAGGGCGCCGCACTAGTAGGGCCACCTGTCTAGTAGGTGTGTCATGTAGGTATACCAGGATGGGGGCACCATGTGTTGTGGTGGTGTGCGCCATGGAGCCCTACAGCCTAGGGCAGCAGTCGATCTAAGGCCACCGCCGTAGGAGGGGTAGTATGGTCTGCAGGTATGTGCAGAAGTGCACATGAAACAGCGGTCCACAAGGATTACCCATAGTGGCGACACCTGCACAGGTGGCTATAGCGGGACACACACACGACCATGTATACAGCACAGTTAGTCATACACACACCATAAATAGTCAATTACACACAAGGTTTACGGCGTGTACGGGTACAGTGTCAGTACAGCAAGGATAGCTGTCTGCCACGATATCCAGCAGATGTCTCTAGGGTCGAAAAAAGCAGCAAACCTGACCCTCAGACAAGAATGTAGTCTGAGGCACCATCGTAAT